>NC_036846.1:5792765-5798721 GCF_002910315.2 Salvelinus sp. IW2-2015
AAAAAAAAAAAGAGAGAGATTCCTCTTCGTCTCTCATCACTGGTTCTCAGTCCTCGTACTCCGAGCTTACCTGCTCACGCCCTATTTTTTCGCGCGTTCTATCAGTCTCTTCTCATCTGTTTGCTGAGGTTTTGTGTAAGGGATTTGATCTCGCCGCCTTTGTCTGTCGTCTCCTCTTTACTCCATTGTCTTTTCTCTCTCTAGCAAATGGTGGCAGAGGGAAGTTCGTATAATCTGTCGCCTCAATTGGACTGGCCTTAACTTCCTTGGTCACCCCCCGTCCCCCCACCCTTAACCCTAACCCCCTATTAATGTTGACCTAATGGGTGGAGGCTCTGGAGCTGTCGGCAGCACTGTCTCAGTGGAACAGCTGGTCTCAATTTGGTCCCATTCCCCACAACACGCACGCACACACACACACACACAGTCCGGCGACCTGCTTTCTTTGGCATCTCGCTCTGTTAAAGGAGTAATTTAATCATTTCACCAAAATATTTGAGGCGCACTGGACCGTAGCATTTGGTATGGTCACATGGTCACATGGTCACAGGGTCTCGCTGCTCTGTTTGGTTTGGCCGCTAAACTGCTCCGGGAAGAAATGAAATGCTAACGTGCTGTAATAATGGAGCAGAAATACTCTACGATGTGCAGTGTAGTCCCGGCTGTCTCACATAACCAGTGGGAAGTTTTCACTCCATTCTCTCTTTAGCTTCATTATCCTTCCCCTTGTCATCAGTGTGATGAATGTGATCATACTGCGCGCTGAGAAAGTACTAGGTCGCATCTCAAATGGCACCATATGCCCTATTTAGGGCACTACTTTTCACCTGGGCCCCAGCCATACACTTGCATCCATCATCTCAACCTCCTGCCGTGTTAAAAGACCTCCACCAGTCTGATGTTTAATTCAATCAGATATACAGTTCATAAAAACACAACTGGACTGACAGAGATGCACCCAGGCTGAATAATTTCTAGACAAGTCCTAATGAGGTTCTGGTTCCTCTCTGGTTAAACGGCCATCTCATGTTGAGTTGAAATAAACCCACTAGATTTCCACCGGGTAGATAAGATGATTCTCTCTAATATGGTCATACAGTATAATACAGAAACCACGGGTTTCCAGAAGCCTCGCATCCACCATCCATTGTCCTTATGAGCTCTCTCTCTCTCTCTCTCTCTCTCTCTCTCTCTCGCTCCTCCTCTCCTCTTCTTACCTCTGTTCCACCTCCTTCTCTCCTCTCCTCCTCTTGTCCTGTCTTCCGGTGGCAGAGAGGCCGTCCTGCTCTACTTCATCACTTTCTCTCTACATTATCCACAGGTCATTAGGAAGCAGTCATCCATTATTCACTTCTCAGGGGCCTTTTCTTTTTTGACATGGAAACATCAAACATATTAGCAGGATGTTCCTTCAGTGGATCATTTCAATATTTCAAGAGCTGAGCTACATGGAAACGGGTTCTACCTACCTACCTACCTACCTACCTACCTACCTACCTACCTACCTACCTACCTACCTAGCCTAACCTGCCTGCCTGCCTGCCTGCCTGCCTGCCTGCTGCCTGCCTGCCTGCCTGGCTTGCCGTGCCTGCTGCCTGCCTCGCCTGCCTGGCCTGCCTGCCTGCCCTTGCCTGCTGCCTGCCTGCCTGCCTGCTGCCTGCCTGACTGCCTGCCTGCCTGCGCTGCCTGCCTGCCTGCCTGCCTGCCTGCTGCCTGCCTGCCTGCCTGCTGCCTGCTGCCTGCCTGCCTGCCTGCTGCTGCCTGCCGGTGAAAGAGAAACTGTCTTTAGTTTCAGCAAACCAACAGGAATGCATCTAATTGAAATACCTTCATCCATCTAAAAAAATATATTTTGGTGTTTTTATTTGAAGGGGGGATTGTCTTCAGTAAAGAAAGACCGCAAAGTCTCTCTCTCGTCTCTCTCCTCTCTCTCTCTCTCTCTCTCCTCTCTCTCTCTCTGCTCGTCATTCTCTTTCTCCTCTCTCTCTGCGTCTCTCTCTCTCTCCATCGGTCTCTCTGCTCTCTCTCTTCTCTCTCTCTCATCTCTCCAACTGTTGAGGGCTTTTGCTGAGATCTGGCTCTTTGCATTGATGGTTAGTAGCAGAGGAAGAAATGGGATTGCAGAATGGGTAGCAGATGGGTAGTAATTGACTAACTGTCTGCATTGCAATTTTACATCGCGTTTTCCCGGAACGATCAGATTAGAAATATGTGTGTGGTGTGTGTTGAGATCTGCAGAGGTAGGCAGAAAGCGACACATCACAGTGATCAATCTTTCTCGTCCTTGTATCATCGCAGTGCTGAGACGGATTGTGTAACGGCTTTGGACTTTGGATAAACAGTGAGAAAAGAGTGTTGTTCTCTTCGGGAAAAAAATTATAGTGGGTGTTAAGAAGAAAAGTCGTCCAGTTTGAAGCACTTGTGCTTAGACAGGCATATTAGTCTAGTGGCCTGTCGTGTGAATGTGGATACATATGGCGCTGGCTGGGTTCAATCGAAGGCCTGGGTGTAAATGTACTCTACAGGTGCTGCTAAAGGATTCTGAGAGGGGTTATAAATACATGGAACCACATATGTGCAGATATTGTTGAAAGAAATAAATCGTCGACACTACTCAATGTGTTACTAATGTCAGCAGATGTGTTTAACGAGTGCACACCACAGCTGTGACGATAACAGTCGGAAGAGGAAGGAAGGGAGGGAGAGAGGGAGGGATGGGGAGAGAAGAGTGGGGGAGGGAGGAGAACACCAGAAAGGGGAATGGAGGGTGAGCGGGAGAAGAGGAGAGAGAGAGAGAAGGGAGGGAGAGACAGAAAAAGGACAGAGGAAGAGAGGGAGGAATGGGACACGGGAGGAAGGGGAAGGAGGGAGAGAGGGAGGGATGGGAGAGAGAGTGGGGAGGGAGGAGCACCAGAAAGGGAATGGAGGGTGAGCGGGAGAGAGGCGGGAGAGAGAGAGAGAGAGAGAAGGGCGGGAGAGACAGAAATGGACAGAGGAAAGGGAGGGAGGAAGGGAGAGAGGGGGGGAGGAGAGCGATTGGGAGAGAGAGGGAGGGGTAGGCAGAACAGAAAAGGGGAGGCGAGGGAGAGGTGAGGAGACGGATAAATAACTCTTAAGACTTCCTGTAAGTTGGTGATTAGACCCAGACTTTACATCTACAGGCACACACACGGGCCGCTGCTAAGACATACATAAAAACACAAAGGTAATAATGCCGGTATTATAAATTCATGTTTTGGCTGAAGGATTTACTAGGGTAAATGGCTAGCTGCTCAGGCCCATAGGAACTAAAAGCCAAGACATAATGTCTACAAGTCGTCCAGGCATAAACCTGGCATGTGACCAAATAATCGCAACACAAGCGCAAAGCTTGTAATTTTAAAAGCTGGAATTACCAAATGAAACAACATTTCCACCTTCCCATCATCATACATCAGCATTTCAGTATCATCAAACCTAGGAATTAAAACCTAGAGCCGCACAAATTGTCCTCGATTCTGTATCGTTGTGACGTTCACACTGGCTCTTAATTAATAGAGCTTCACTCTGACATTTTCATGCAAACAGTAGATATTCCTATGTTGTCTCAACGCCACCTACCGGTAATGACTGGCAACATATTCGAGCTTGGGGTGGCCTCCCTCCCTCTGTGGTGAGGGGGTGTGCCGGCCTGCGAGCAGGTGGTTGCAGTGCTGCATGAGGGGCACGGTAACAGGGAGGCAAGACAGGAGAAGCACAGCGGGAGCTCTGACAGCTTGCACAGACATTTCGTATCTGTTTTACTCCTCATCGAGAGAGGGGGGAGGAGGGCGAGTGGGGAGAGAGAGAGAGAGCAGGGTGGGGGGTGGGGGGGTTGGGGTTTTGGTGGGGGGTGGGGGTGGGGGTGGGGAGAGAGAGCGGGGGGGGGAGGAGGGAGGACAACAATGAAAACAGTATAAACAATGACAAGTGCCTGTGGGACAGAACATTGTACTGCTCAAGTGCTAATAGGTTTTCTTAATTGTCCCCCAAAAGAAAACACATAAAGTTTTGGGGGTGGGTGGTGGTGTGTGTGTGTGTGTGTGTGTGTGGTGTGTGTGTGTGTGTGTGTGGTGTGTGTGTGTGTGTGTGGTGCTCTTTGCGTGCGTGCGTGCGTGCGGTGCGTGCGTGCGTGCGTGCGTGCGTGGTGTGTGTGTGTGTGTGTGTGTGTGCGTGCAAGCGCACAAGTTGTGTGGAATACAGGCTGCATTGCTGCACAGTGCGCTCAGACAGCAAATGTTTGCCTTCAGCCAAAATCCAGTTCTGGCGTATGAATTGTGGGAAGAGAAAGCGTTGATCTGCATGAGTTGAGCTGGTGTGAACGAGACAGAGACAGACGGTGAGTGTGGAGAGGAAGAGAGCTGGCTTTGACAGATGCCCTTTTTACTGTCAACATAAGCATGTGCAGAGAGATCAGAGGTCAGGGATCAGAGAGAGGTTGAGGGGGTCATTGCTACAGAGCCACTAGTGTGTATAGTGTGCGTGGGCAGCAGGGTGCAAGCCTTAAAGGCCAAGTGCAGTCAAAAACATGATTGTCCTGTGTTTTATAAATATTTCCACAATATGAGGTTGGAATAATACTGTGAAATTGTGAAAATTATGATAATGCCCTTTTAGTGTAAGAGCTGATTGAAAAGACTGCCTGAAATTTCAGCCTGTTTTGGAGGGATGGAATTTTGTCCTGCCTGGTGACATCACCAGGCGGTAAATCAGTTAATAGACCAATGAGAAAGAGAGTTCCAAACATCTCTGCCAATAACATCTAGTAGTTCTCTCCACTCAGACCACTCCCAGACAGTCCTAGCTAAATTCTTGCTTGAGAATTGGCTAATTTTGTGTCTTTTTGACCATTTAAATGAGTACAGGCACACCCAGGGGAGAATGACTGCCCCCTCCCTCATTGAAGCCGTGGAGTTCAAGGCTGACTGTGGTACTGCAGGCATTGTTTGCAGAAAACACGATCTCCCATTATAGTGAATGGAAAAAATGGCATCTTRGTGGTCAATCTTCTTGTAAAAACAAAAAAACAATCGCCAATCATGGTGCCAAAAATTACTTCTAATACACCAGATGTATGTCCTTGAGTCGATTATTGTAAAATCCCACACAGAAGAAGATAAAAGGATAATTTAGTAGATAATGGCAGACTGCAGTACCCCGGTTGGCCTTCAACTGGAGTTACTAAATGAGAGGGGGCAGCACCTGGGCCTCCGCGGTCTTTGGACTGCGAGAAACGCCCTGGGAGTTACTAAATTGGAAGAGGGGCAGCACTGGAGCTTAGGGGCCGCGGCAACGGTCACTTTTCCTGGGGAGTAGCTCAAACGGCGCATCGTTTATTGTTCCATGAGACGACCATCTTAACTTACTCACCATTTGGCTTCAAGTGTGCCTAATATACTGAGTTGTTACATAGGAATGAATGGTGTCACGTGACCCTTGGGCTTTTGTGTACATTCATAATATACAGTCCCTGACACAGCACGCATGCACGCACGCACGGCACACGACGCACAGAGCGACACACACATCACAAACACACACACACACACAGCACACACACACACACACCACAACACCCACACCACACACACACACACACAACACACACACACACACCACACAAGTACACACTACAACACACACACACACACACACACATCACGACACACTCCACACACACACACACCTAAATGCCCCTTCAGATCAGATAAAACATTTGTCTTCAGGAGACGAGCTCATCAGGGCCCTGGTAGCGATATCTACTGTAAATTATTATTGTGAAAAAGTTTTGAAGCCCCTTTCTTTTCATGTGTGTGTGTGTGTGTGTGTGTGTTGTGTGCGTGTGGTGTGTGTGTGGGTGTGTGTGTTGGAGAGTGTGTGTGAGTGTGTGTGGAGTGGCAGAACCTCATATGAGCGTGCATGACTGAATGAACCAATC
>NC_036846.1:5798746-5800080 GCF_002910315.2 Salvelinus sp. IW2-2015
CATGAGACTCGATGAAAGGACATCAACCCTCACCACACTCATGGACATGTATAAAAACAAACATTTATTTAACAGGTTTTTTAGAAAATGTTTGCAAATGTATTAAAAACAAAAAACAGAAAGACCTTGTTGACGTAAGTATTCACTGTACACAAGTACAAAAAACAAGCATGAATGTTTCAGGAAATAAAACACACTGTTTCATCTTACACACCAGAAGTGACATAAACTGAGCTGACCTAACTTAACCTCTTTCCATAGAAGCCTAACAGTGTTATTCCTGAAACGTGTCATTCCATTACACAGCCAAGAGACTGAGAATATAATGAGAATGCTGCTGGTTTTTGAGTAACCTGCATTCATCCAGCAGATTCCCATGCTGACTAAACGTTTCACTAGTACTCATTTTCTAAATAGTTCCTRGATCAATTATGCAGAATTAGGTCGATGATTTGATCCAGGTCTCATGATTGTTGCCCCCGTCATGTCCCTTATGTCCTCCAGACAACCCAGCACCCTCCCTGACCCTCCCCGCTCTGAGAGRTGCCCTGCTGGGCTTCCTCCTGCTGGACTCCCCCTGACCCCGGCTCCTGGCCTGGATCTCCTCTCATTCCTCCTCTCACACGCCATCAGGCGATGGGGAGATGGAGGGAGGGATCGAGGGAGAGAGAGAGGGATGAAAAGGGGTTATCATTTAATGTCCGGTCAGGAGGCCCATCTACACACACAGACGGTGAAGAACACATGCAGTCTCTCCTGCAATCCTCACATTCTTCCTCCCCTCTAATGTCAGGGTCGTGTTGGAGGAAAGAGGATATCTTTGAACTTTGCTCTGTTTGGGAGAAGCATGTGAGGGAGAGTGAATGTGATGGAATTACAGTTGCAAAATTCTGGTAACTCCCCTAAAATTCCCCTGATGGAAGATTCCCGGGCTCAGAAGAGATTAAGTAACATATTTTTGCATTGTTGTTTTCTGTTGTTGCTTTCCTTAGTTTTTCACTTTTTTCTCTTTTGTTAATTTTGTTGGTGGCTGGGGGGGGGGTTATTACCGGGGAGGGTGGGTCTCGGATGGTTGAGGGGCAGCTCTTGGGMAYCTGTGAGGAGGATCTTGGAGGGCTGGTTGTCACGTTCCTGACCTGTTTTCTGTTAGTTTTGTATGTGTTAGTTGGTCAGGARGTGAGTTTGGGTGGGCAGTCTATGTTTTCTGTTTCTATGTTGGTGAATGGGTACCTAATATGGTTCTCAATTAGAGGCAGGTGGTTTTCATCTCCTCTGATTGAGAATCATATTAAGGTAGGTAGTTTCACAGTGTTTGTTTGTGGGTGGTTGTCTCC
>NC_036846.1:5802837-5806234 GCF_002910315.2 Salvelinus sp. IW2-2015
TGTTGCACCATACGGGACTGTTTCGGTTTGTTTGTTCATTTTGTTCGTTCGGTTTTTATGTAGTCATTTCCCTGTTCGTGCGTTCTTCGTGTTACATGTAAGTTCTTACGTCCAGGTCTGTCTACATCGTTTGTTGTTTTGTTAGTTATATCAAGTATAGTTCGTGTTCGTTTTCGTCTTCGTCTGTTTTGTTTAATAAATTATCATGTCTTATCACAACGCTGCGCCTTGGTTCAATCCATGCTCCTCCTCTTCGGATGAAGAGGAAGAGGAGAACCGTTACACTGGTGGCCTGGCGGTTGGGAGCTTGGGCCGGTGGCCGATAGGTCGCTGGRTTGGGTCCCCGATTTGACTTGGTGGGAGATCTGTCGACGTGTCCTTGGGCGTGGTGCTTGACCCTGGTCTCTCTGGATGGGAGTCTGTTAGATGACTGAATATAATGTAAATGTTGAGCGACTTCACTGCAGGTAGATTGTTTGCTTTAATATTCAATAAAAAGTAACATATCCGGAATCCTCCAACCAGGATTTCTGGAAAAATTCCTGAATTTTTGAGGTAGCTTCTGGAATGTTGCAACCCTAGATGGGATGCACATTTAGCCCTCTAGTGTAGTCKCTAGTGAAGATATTTGGCTGACAGGTCAGGTCTGTAGTCTCTCATCTCATCCTTGCCATCTTTAAGGATTATCTACGAAGATATTTAGCCAGTAGGATMGTACACTGTTTCCTCCCTATATAGTTTATGGATTTCTATTCTCTAAATGTTCAAAAACACTGCTCTTTTATCATACTACAGTACACTGTGGCTGTGTTTCCTCAACAGTGGAAAGAAAGCCTAGTGGTGTGTTCCAAGTAAAGGGACCTAGAAGCGTCATGCCTGATGTGACTGCATTTCTTTCCCTCCCCGCAACCAGGCAAGAATAGATTTAAAATGGACTAAACCTAGCCGTATTTAACTAATTGCTGAGCGCTCACACACCCACACAGGCAAGCACCCATGCATACAACACTCATAGCACCACACACAACACACACACACACACAAAGACACACACCCTCAAAGCTATGTTGTTCTTCTATCAAACCACCATATTTCACCAAGAGGACCAAAATAATGAAATTACCCAGCAAGCAGTGTGCTTGTGCGTTTGGAGAGTTACAGTCTGGGACAGAGTCCATAGCTTGATCACTTTCATGTGGTTCACATGAAGCTCTCTCTCTTTCCRTCTTTTTCTCCCTCTCCCTCGTTTCCTCTCTCACTCGATCCTAGTCCTAGAGGGACTCTTTCCAACCACAGACCTCGACACGGGCCTTCCAATCCTAGCACACACACACACACACACGTTTATAAAGTTCATGCTTTTATGCCACATTCAGCAGTAAACCGCTGTAACCCCTAGGGATCCCAGCTCCAGACACGAAGACTTACAGAAAAAAAGAAGAAGAATAAATATGGGGGGATGAAAGGAGGGAGGAGGGGGAATAGACAGAGAAAGGGGGTGCAGTGGGACTCTAACTGGCTCCAAGCTATTCTCAAATTGAGGATTCTTTAAAAACCACGGAGCTGGAGTTTGGTGACTGTTACTATTAAAATATTTGTTTTGAGTGATGTCGCGAGTGTTCATGGACACACTGACGGACTATAATCAATATGGTGCTGGCTTCTGAAACATGAAGGCCCGGCCAGGGAAACCATTYGGATTTACAGGCAAACACACACACACACGGTGCTGTGCCAATGGTACCAGGACAAATGGTACTAGCCAGGTGAAAGCTGTGTATGGTGCAAAAACCAGCAGAATGGGATCCAAATAATTTCCATTGAGAAGGTCAACTGGACAGGCTTGAATTGAGAGATTGATTCAAATACTCTGCATGTTACATTTCCTGAGAGGATGTAATTTTAAAATGGAATTAAAAACACTTGGATAAAGGAGGTCTGAATCTGCTGTTGAGAGAGCAGCCTCTTTCTGTCCTCCTCTCCTCCTCTCCTCTCATCCTCCCCTCCCCTCCTCTCCTCAGCTGAATCCTGTTACTTTCAGATGTTCTCCATTCATCTTCATTTAGCTCCTCTCATCTGTCTCAGAAGTGTGTGTGTGTTGGTTAGTGGTGGTGGAGGAGGCATTGGGGTGCATCAGGATGTGGGGGTGGGGGTAAGGGGCTTTCCATCCTACGTCCGTGACAGAAGACACTGAGGTAGGACAGTGAATAAATCTAGTTGTTTCTTTTCACACTGTGATCCTTACACATCCCAACAGGGCAACTCTCCGTGAAGATCTTTGGTTTTATAAAAATAAAAATAATAATATTGATGTAGCATGAGAAGTGAGAGAAAAAGCTGAACGTACACATGAGGCTTAGTGCAAGTGGGTTCTGGTTGTCCAGGTACTGGGTTCTGGTTGTCCAGGTACTGGGTTCTGGTTGTCCAGGTACTGGGTTCTGGTTGTCCAGGTACTGGGTCCTGGTTGTCCAGGTACTGGGTTCTGGTTGTCCAGGTACTGGGTCCTGGTTGTCCAGGTACTGGGTCCTGGTTGTCCAGGTACTGGGTTCTGGTTGTCCAGGTACTGGGTTCTGGTTGTCCAGGGCTGCATACAAAATGGCACACTATTCCATTTATAGTGCCCTACCTTTGAGCAGAATCTATTGTATAGTGCATAGTGCACATAGTGCACCATATAGGGAATAGGGTGTCATTTGGGAAGCATTTCAGAACACTTTAGTCATCATTTCATTTGAGTTTCCATGCAGAGAGCGAGTGGTATGTCTAGCGGGATTGTGGGAAAGAAGGCTGGGAAAGGAGAAGTCCACATGCAGAGTGGGCTGTCAGTCAACTGGACCCTGGCCCTACTGCTTCTGCAAACAGGCTCCCGTAGAAGAGATTCGACACACACAGCCACACATGCAGCACACACCACACACACACACACAGCACACACACACGAGACACACAACACCAGCGCACAAAAGAATCGGCGCACCGGAACACTGGTCGATGGTAAGACAGTGGCACACGCACACACAATCACACACGTGAGGAATGTTTTCTTTTGTGAGGAAGATCTCTTGTCAGACCAATCGACCACAACGTTGGCATGAAGGGTTCAGTGTGTTTGTTTTAAATCATGTGTGTCCATTGACATTGTGAAGCACAGGAGGTTGCAGTTCCAATTGTAATCTGTGGTTGAGTTTGGCTCTACAGTAGCTTATAGGAGTAACACAAAGGAGAAGAGCTAGACTTATGCTGCTATGGGTTGCGAGCAGGACAAAGGGAGGGAGGGGGGGGCTTGGGTGGTAAGCGAAGCATGTATAACGACAGAAAGTTGGTTTGGAATGGAAAAGGGATGAGAGAGAGAGGAGAGAGGAGAGAGAGAGGAGAGAGAGAGAGAGAGAGAGAGGAG
>NC_036846.1:5806512-5814186 GCF_002910315.2 Salvelinus sp. IW2-2015
AGAGAGAGAGAAGAGGAGGATAAAAGGCCTCATTGTTCTGCCTTTGCCCAGCTCTCTACCAGAGAGAGTGAGGGAGGAAGACAGAGAAAAAGAAAAGAGAGAGGGGGGGTTCCATGAAGTGGAATGGTCCATTTTGGTTGAACGGGGGACGACTGCCGCTGTGGCTTCCAGACAGTGTTCAGCTTCAACAGTTTCCAAAGGAAATATTCCAAAATATTCCCACCCCTCTGTTCCAACCCCATTCCCACTAAACTAAAACCAGCTCCAACAGGCTCTTACAAAGGAATTCTGCTGCTTCAGTTAAATCCATACTTCTCTTTTTTTCTCTCTCGCTCTCTCTCCAACTCTATGCAGACAGCCTGGCCTCAGAGACATACGAAATATACTTTACGTACACTGCCTTCGGAAAGTATTCAGACCCCTTGACTTTTTCAACATTTTGTTAGGTTACAGCCTTATTCTAAAATGTATTACATAGTTTTTTTTACGTCATCAATCTACACACAATTTCCCAAAATGACAAAGCAAAAACAGTTTTTTTGTCATTTTTGCTAATTTATTCAATACAAAAACTGAAATATCACATTAACATAAGTATTCAGACCCTTTACTCAGTACTTTGTTGAAGCACCTTTGGCAGCGATTACAGCCTRGTGTCTTCTTGGGTATGACGCTACAAGCTTGGCACACCTGTATTTGGGGAGTTTCTTCCATTATTCTCTGCAGATCCTCTCAAGCTCTGTCAGGTTGGATAGGGGGCGTTTTGCATGCTCAACTATTTTCAGGTCTCTCCAGAGATGTTTGATCAGGCTCAAGTCCGGGCTCTTGCTGGGCCACTCAAGGACATTCATGTGCCTTTTACTGAGGAGTGGCTTCTGTCTGGCCACTCTACCAGAAAGACCTAATCGGTGGAGTTGCTGCAGGATGGTTGTCCTTGTGGAAGGTTCTCCCATCTCCACAGAGGAACTCTAGAGCTCTGTCAGAGTGACCATCGGGTTCTTGGTCACCTCCCTGACCAACGCCCTTCTCCCCTGATTGCTCAGTTTGGCCAGGGGGCCAGCTCCAGGAAGAGTCTCGGTGGTTCCAAACTTCCTCKATTTAAGAATGATAGAGGCCACTGTGTTCTTGGGGAACGTCAATGATGCATAAATGTTTTCGTGCCCTTCCCCAGATCTGTTCCTCGACACAATCCAGTCTCGGAGCTCTGCGGACAATTCCTTCGAKCTCATGACTTAGTATTTGCTCTGACACTGTCAACTGTGGGACCTTATATAGGCAGGCGTGTGCCTTTCCAAATCATGTCCCATCAAGTTGTAGAAACATCTTAAGGATGGAAAAAGGATGCACCTGAGCTCAATTTTGAGTCGCATAGCAAATGGTCTGAATAATTATTTAAATCAGGTATGTGTTTTTTGTTTTAATTACATTTGCAAAAATATCTAAAAACCTGTTTTCGCTTTGTCGTTATGGGGTATTATGTGTAGATTGCTGAGGAAATTGTTGTATTCAATCCCTTTTAGAATAAGGCTGTAATGTAACAAAATGTGGAAAAGGTCAAGYGGTCTGAATACTTTCCGAAGGCGCTGTATGTCTAAGCACCTCCAAGACGCATGAAACCTACTAATGGTTTAGTTACTGGAGACAGAAACTAAAGTAGTGAGGTTGGTCAGGGTGCATGTTCGAGTCGCGCCGGGGACAACTGTAGCATTTTAGCTAACCCTTCACAAACCCGTATTCTAAACTTAACCCAATTCACCTAACCTGCTATGCAAATTCACCTAACCTTTGTCGCTCTAGTTCCCCTAACCACCAATGTAAATTCTCCCTGTGATTGTCCTTTGTTGTTATTGRGCAACAAGCAACCTGGTCTCAGATGAAGACATTAAATATTATATGTCCTCCAAGAAGTATGATTTAATGAAATATATGTTTTTAACCMTTATTTAACTAGGCAAGTCAGTTAAGCACGCATTCTTATTTGCACTAACGGCCTACCAAYAGGCAAAAGGTCTCCTACGGGGGCTGGGATTTAAAAAAATATATATTTATAAATATAGGACAAAACACACATCACGACAAGAGAGACAACACAACACTACATAAAGAGAGACCTAAGACAACAACATAGCAAGGCAGCAACAGACAACAACACAGCGTGGTAGAAACACAACATGATAACAACATGGTAGCAACAAAACATGGTACAAACATTAATGGGCACAGACAACAGCACAAAGGGCAAGAAGGTAGAGACAACAAAACATCACACGACGCAGCCACAACTGTCAGTAAGTGTCCATGATTGAGTCTTTGAATGAAGAGATTGAGATAAAACTGTCCAGTTTGAGTATTTGTTGCAGCTCGTTCCAGTCGCTAGCTGCAGCAAAATGAAAAGACAAGCGACCCAGGGATGTGTGTGCTTTGGGGACCTTTAACAGAATGTGACTGGCAGAATGGGTGTTGTATGTGGAGGATGAGGGCTGCAGTAGAATATCTCAGATAGGGGGATGGGTCGAAGAGGGTTTTATAAATAAGCATCAATCATTGGTCTTGCGACGGGTAACAGAGATTACCAGTTTACAGAGGAGTATAGAGTGCAGTGATGTGTCCTATAAGGAGTATTGGTGGCAAATCTGATGGCCGAATGGTGAAGAACATCTAGCCCTCGAGAGCACCCTTACCTGCCGATCTATAAATGATATCTCCGTAATCTAGCATGGGTAGATGGTCACTGAATCAGGGTTAGTTTGGCAGCTGAAGTGAAAAAGGAACGATTACAATAGAGAAAACCAAGTCTAGATTAACTTTAGCCTGCAGCTTTGATATGTGCTGAGAGAAGACAGGTACCATCGAGCCATACTCCAAATACTGTATGGGTGACTACCTCAAGCTCTAAACCCTCAGAGGTAGTAATCACACCTGTGGGGAGAGGGCATTCTTCTTACCAACCACATACCTTTGTTTTGGAGGTGTCAGAACAGGTTAGGGTAGAGAAAGCTTGTTGGACACTAAGAAGCTTGTTGTTAAAGCATTTAAGCATTTAACACAAAATCCGGAGCGGCCAGCTGGAGTATAAGACTGTATTATCTGCATATAAAAGGTTGCGAGACTTCCTATTGCTAACTTATGTTGTGAGTAATGAGTAGACCGTACTAGATGACCTAGTACTCCCTTGTGAGGCAAGGCGCAGGACAGCAATTTTCTACTTCATAATACTGCAGTCTTTGAGAGAGGGTAGTTAGCAACCAGGCCAAAGACCCCCTTTAGGAGAACCAATAAACTCCTTACGCGCCCACAAGGAAGCAATGTCTACCATATGCAAAGCTTTGGCCAAGTTCAATAAAAATAGCCATGTACAACATTGCCTAGAGTCAAAAGCCATGGTGACATCATAAGGACCTTTAAACGGTTGCCCAGGACACATCATAACTCTGAGGCGGAAACCAGATTGCAATACCAGAGAGAATACTATAACATCAAGAAAGCCAGTCGTGATTATGCTGACAAGTTTGTTCCAACACACTTTTTGATAAACAGGGCAAAATAAATAGGCTTGAAAACATTGGATCCGCTGATCTCCCCCTTTAAATAAAGGAACAACCGTGGCCTGCCTTCCAAGCAATGGAAACTTCCCGAAGAGGAGAGGCTAAAAAGTTGGAGATAGGCTTGGCGATGATGTGGCAGCAACCTTAAATAAGAAAGGTCTAAAACATCTGACCCAATGTCCAGAGTTTCAGGAGCTCCTTTCAGCACCTCGGACTCACGTGACTGCCCTGCAGGAGAAAACTTTTGTGAAGCGGGGCAGGGAAAGGCGAGAGAAGCATCGGGGTTTAGTCACATTAGAGGGTGGTGGCGAGAGATGCAGGAAATTTGGCACCTGGCCAAGGAGGCATGTGCTGAGTGCAAATAGAATCCTGACTTAATGCATGTTGTGTAAAGAGCTCATCATGTGTTTTTCTTGTCAATAACAACCACATCAATTCAACATAAAGGACATGGGCAGCTGTGAGGAGGAGGGTTTATTCTCCAAGTCTTTAACCGTTTTCCAGCACTTCTTTGGGGTTAGACCCAACATAGAGAGAAACTGCTCCTTAAGTAACTGACTTTGGCCTTCTGGACGGCCTGAGGCACTTAGTTCTCATTGCCTGAACGATAGCCAGTCAGCCCTGTACGCGTGTGCGAGCCTTTCTCCAAATGCAATGGCTTGAATTCTTGACTGCAATTCTCTGGCCAAGATCACGGTCGAATCAGGAGCTTGAAACAGTTTTTTTATTCACATTTTCGTTTTATGGGGGCGATGTTTTGTTACAAATACCCTGAAAATATTAAAAAAAAGAAGGTTCAGCATCATTCGACAGGGGGATTCAAGATGAGTCTACCATTTTACAATTAGTTTGCGTTCTATATAAGTACGTCTTCCAATTTCGTTGGCCTACTTGTTGTAACGTCTGCTTCCAACTCACACTCTCAAACACGTTAGATCCTGAACGCGCCTCAGACTGTCTCCAGCCCATTTCCAGCTCCCCACTCTAAAACACAAGATCCCCTGAACGCAGCTCACTTTCCAGCCCATTCCAGACTCACACTTCTCCAAAAGCACATAGATCCCCTGAACGCACTCACTTCTTCCAGATCCTATCACGCGGAATTCTGATCACCTGTTCACACACCTGTATGTCATTTTCACCACACTATTAGTTCAGTTTTTTGCACTCCAATGATTCGTTGAGGTATGTTGTTTTGTGACACACTCTGAGTCGGAGCGTGGTTTTCCGTAATTTAATCGTCCGTGTATGATAGTTTTGCCTACTTCCCTGCCTGTACGTAGCCTATGGGATTTCCTGTATTCTTCAACCGATTGCTTGATCTCCCGTTATGACTTTACTAACCTTTCCCTGTCTGTACTTGTGCTTTTTGAACCCCCTGGTATATGAAACTTTCTGCTGCCCTGGACCCAGCTACCTGCTTCATCCTCCTTTACAATAAACACTGCTGCGCCCGTAGCACTTGAAACCAGCTCTCTGTCTCCCATGTGTTCCTACAATTGTTTATGACCGTTAAAAAACCCTTGATTCAAGCACATGAATTATGCCCTGTATATGAATAGCATGCCCTGTATTGTATATGGGGCTTTATGACTTTGTGGTGGGTAACTATGACGGACCGAGCAGAGATGGAGGAAATCATAAAGACGAAATTAACAGTCAGGTCGTGATGTCACTAAAAGGGAGAGATAAAAAGCCTGGACTCCATGGGGTTATAGCTTCTCGTATTCTGTTGCCTGACGGAAGAGACAAAACAGCAGAGTGGACATAAGTACCTTTCTTTTAAAGAGAAGCTCCGGTCAAGGGGGAATAATCTGGCCAGCTCAAAATGGAAAGGGTATGAGAAATGGCCATGTGTCACGTGTGTTGTATTAACCATGATCTCCAAACACCTATTAAAAAGAGCAGTTAATCATCGTGTCCAGCATGGTTGGTTCCACACACTGCGTCTTTGTCCGCCTCTGTTTCTCACCTGCAACACCGAACAAAACACCATGTTATGCACACATTGCATTTGCACCTGTCATCTATCCCCTGCTCCACACTTTTGGACTTCCCTCTCAGGAGAAAAGGAGGGAAAGAAAGCATTGTGAATAGAACAAAAATTTATGGAGTGCTAGAAATTAGTTGTCGAAAAGGGGGTGCCGAAGAGAGACAAAGGAGACAGGATAGAGGACAGGATAGAGAGGACGAGAGAGGAAGAGAGAGAGAGAGAGAGAGAGAGAGAAGAGAGAGAGAGAGAGAGAGAGAAGAGAAGAGAAGCAGAGAGAGAGAGAGGGAGAGAGAGAGAGAGAAAAGAGAGGAGATGAGAGAGAGAGAGGAGAAAAAGCGAGGGAGAGAGATCATAGAGACAGAAGGGCCAGTGAGAGTAGGCGTCGATAGGCGGGGTGGGGTGGTGGCGGGTCACCCACCCTGTCATCCCTGAGGGCTGATGTGCTTTCCCCCTCTGCAAATCGGGCACGCCCTGACGTACTCCCCAGTCTCCCTTGCCACCACGATCCCCAGCTCTGTCACTGTGACCCCATGCCTTCATAGAGCTCATTGGCACCAGCCTGCCTTTCTGTCCCCGGGTGAAACTTCAATATCACCCCAGCCAGCCTGCTCTACCACCAGAATATGGCAGGCCAGGCCGTGGGACCACAACCCAGCCAGGGAAAGCACATAGAACGAGAGAGAGAAAGAGAGACCACAGCTAGAGAGAGAGAGAAGAGAGAAGAGAGAGAGAGAGAGAGAGAGAGAGAGAGAGAGGAGAGAGAGAGAGAAGAGCAGAGAGAACAGAGAGGAGGGAGAAAAGGAGAAAAAAAAAAAAAAAAAAAGGTAGAAGGAAATCACAAAACACCATTCCATTTATTCAGAGTAATGAACAATAAAATTGTTATTTTTAAACAGCTAAACTCACCCGAAGTGTTGAGTGAAAGGGAGAAGAAAAAGAGAGATGAGAGAGGAGAGACAAAAATTAGAAAGATGAGAAGTAGGGAGAGAGAGCCTCAGAGGCTGCACCATTACTATTTATTTATTTTTGCGTGAGTGAAAAGAGAAAGAGTTGAGGGGTCGAGTTAAGTGCTGAGCTGGTGTTGTGGTGTGTTGTGTGTGTGTGTGTGTGTTGTGTGTGTGTGATGTGTGTGGTGTGTGTGTGTGTGGTGTGTGTGCATGTGTGTGTGATGTTTACGCCCCCCTTACTGGGTGGTGTTGGTCGCCTGCAATATAAACCCACTTCTCTGTGAGCGGGCCAAGCGACAGCCTATTCACGGGTGTCTCCTTCCAGAGAAAGGAGAAGGAGAGGAAGGAGGGACAGAATGTGAAAGAAGGGTTGGGGGCGAGGGCAAATGGAGTGGATGAATGTGTAGTGCTAACACACATAGCTGCCACCTGCTGAGCTGATTAAAGCTGACTAGCGCTGGCTCGACTAGATAAAGAGAGTTGCACCACTCTTGCAATTACTTATCTGCACTTTCAGACCCCTACTCTCCTTTCTCTGTCTGTGCGTTCTTATTCTTTCTATCTTGCTCCCCTCTCTATCTCCCCCGCGTCTCTCTCTGCTCAATCCCTTACCTCTCTTCTTTCTCTCGTCTCTCTGCTCTCTCACCCCCATATCAAATCTCTCACGTTCTCCGCTCGCTCTCTCTCTTTGCTGTCTGTCTGTCTGTCTGTCTGTCTGTTCTGTCTGTCTCTCTGTTCTGTCTGTCTGTCTTCTGTCGTGCTATGTTCTTCGTCTGATCCTGTCTGTCTGTTGTCTGTCTGTCTGTCTGTCATACCTCTCTCTCTCTCTCTCTCTCAATTTAAATTTCAATCCAAGGGGCTTAATTGGCAAGGGAAATACATGTTTTACATTGCCACCAAAGCAAGGGAAATAGATAATAAACAAAAGTGAAATAAACAATAAAAATAGAACAGTAAACTTTACCTCACAAAAGTTCCAATAGAATAAAGACATTTCAAATGTCACTTTATGTATATATACAGTTTGTAATGATGTGCAATAGTACAAAGGGAAAATAAATACAGGTTGTATTTTACTATTGTCTCTCTCTCTCTCTCTCTCTCCTCTTCTCTCTCTCCTCCTCTCCTCTCTCTTCTCTCTCTCTCATAATAGATATACACAATACAATAATCTCGTGGCTGTCCTCCC
>NC_036846.1:5814211-5817892 GCF_002910315.2 Salvelinus sp. IW2-2015
AGGCAAAAGGTCTCCTACGGGGGCTGGGATTTAAAAAAATATATATTTATAAATATAGGACAAAACACACATCACGACAAGAGAGACAACACAACACTACATAAAGAGAGACCTAAGACAACAACATAGCAAGGCAGCAACAGACAACAACACAGCGTGGTAGAAACACAACATGATAACAACATGGTAGCAACAAAACATGGTACAAACATTAATGGGCACAGACAACAGCACAAAGGGCAAGAAGGTAGAGACAACAAAACATCACACGACGCAGCCACAACTGTCAGTAAGTGTCCATGATTGAGTCTTTGAATGAAGAGATTGAGATAAAACTGTCCAGTTTGAGTATTTGTTGCAGCTCGTTCCAGTCGCTAGCTGCAGCAAAATGAAAAGACAAGCGACCCAGGGATGTGTGTGCTTTGGGGACCTTTAACAGAATGTGACTGGCAGAATGGGTGTTGTATGTGGAGGATGAGGGCTGCAGTAGATATCTCAGATAGGGGGGAGTGKGGTCGAAGAGGGTTTTATAAATAAGCATCAATCATTGGGTCTTGCGACGGGTAWACAGAGATTACCAGTTTACAGAGGAGTATAGAGTGCAGTGATGTGTCCTATAAGGAGTATTGGTGGCAAATCTGATGGCCGAATGGTGAAGAACATCTAGCCCTCGAGAGCACCCTTACCTGCCGATCTATAAATGATATCTCCGTAATCTAGCATGGGTAGGATGGTCATCTGAATCAGGGTTAGTTTGGCAGCTGAAGTGAAAAAGGAACGATTACAATAGAGAAAACCAAGTCTAGATTTAACTTTAGCCTGCAGCTTTGATATGTGCTGAGAGAAGGACAGCGTACCATCGAGCCATACTCCCAAGTACTGTATGGGGTGACTACCTCAAGCTCTAAACCCTCAGAGGTAGTAATCACACCTGTGGGGAGAGGGGCATTCTTCTTACCAAACCACATGACCTTTGTTTTGGAGGTGTTCAGAACAAGGTTAGGGGTAGAGAAAGCTTGTTGGACACTAAGAAAGCTTTGTTGTAAAGCATTTAAGCATTTAACACAAAATCCCGGGGAGCGGCCAGCTGAGTATAAGACTGTATTATCTGCATATAAAAGGTTGCGAGAGCTTCCTATTGCCTGAACTATGTTGTTGATGTAAATTGAGAAGACCGTGGGGCCTAGGATTGAGCCTTGGGGTACTCCCTTGGTGGCAGGCAGTGGCCGAGACAGCAGATTTTCTGACTTCATATACTGCAGTCTTTGAGAGAGGTAGTTAGCAAACCAGGCCAAAGACCCCTTAGAGACACCAATAATCCTTAGCCGGCCCACAAGAATGGAATGGTCTACCATATCAAAAGCTTTGGCCAAGTCAATAAAAATAGCAGTACAACATTGCTTAGAATCAAGAGCCATGGTGACATCATTAAGGACCTTTAAGGTTGCAGTGACACATCCATAACCTGAGCGGAAACCAGATTGCATACCAGAGAGAATACTATAGACATCAAGAAAGCCAGTCAGTTGATTATTGACAAGTTTTTCCAACACTTTTGATAAACAGGGCAAAATAGAAATAGGCTTAAAACAGTTAGGATCCGCTTGATCTCCCCCTTTAAATAAAGGACAAACCGTGGCTGCCTTCCAAGCAATGGGAACCTTCCCAGAGAGGAGAGAGGCTAAAAAGGTTGGAGATAGGCTTGGCGATGATGGGGCAGCAACCTTAAATAAGAAAGGGTCTAAACCATCTGACCCAGATGTCAGAGTTTCAGGAGCTCCTTTAGCACCTCGGACTCAGTGACTGCCTGCAGGGAGAAACTTTGTAGCGGGGCAGGGGAAAAAGAGGGAGAAGCATCGGGGTTAGTCACATTAGAAGGGATGGGAGATGAGGACATGTTGGATGGTCAAGGAGGCATAGCTGAGTCAAATAGGAATCCTGACTTAATGAAGTGATGATTTAAAGAGCTCATCCATGTGCTTCTTGTCAATAACAACCACATCATCAACATTAAGGGACATGGGCAGCTGTGAGGAGGAGGGTTTATTCTCCAAGTCTTTAACCGTTTTCCAGAACTTCTTGGGGTTAGACCCACAGAGAGAGAACTGCTCCTTAAAGTAACTGACTTTGGCCTTCTGGACAGCCTGAGTGCACTTATTTCTCATTTGCCTGAACGATAGCCAGTCAGCCTGAGTACGCGTGTGCCGAGCCTTTCTCCAAATAATTCTTCCTGCAAATTCTCTACAAAGATCACGGTCGGAAATCAGGGGCTGTGACCCGTTTTTAATTCACATTTCTTATGGGGTGTTGTAACCAAGTACCCCTGAAAATATTAAAAAAGAAGGTCCAAGCATCTTCGACAGAGGGGATCAAGATGATTCTATACCATTTTACAATAGGTTGCGTTTATAATAAGTTACGTCTTCCATTTCGTATGCTATTGTTGTAACGTCTGCTTCCAACTCACACTCTCAAACACGTAGATCCCCTGAACGCAGCTCACTTTCCAGCCCACTTTCCAGCTCACACTCTCAAACACATAGATCCCCTGAACGCAGCTCACTTTCCAGCCCACTTTCCAGCTCACACTCTCAAACACATAGATCCCCTGAACGCAGCTCACTCTCCAGATCCTAATCACCTGAATTCTGATCACCTGTTCACACACCTGTATGTCATTTTCACACACTATTTAGTTCAGTTTTTTGCACTCCATGATTGTGAGGTATTGTTTGTTTTGTGACACACTTCTAGTCGGAGCGCTGGTTTTCCCGTAATTTAATCCTCCCGTGTATGATAGTTTTTGCCTATTCCCTGCCTGTACGTTAGCCTATTGGATTTCCTGTTATCAACCTATTGCTTGATCTCCCGTATGACGTTACTAACCTTTTCCCTGTCTGTACTTTTGCCTTTTTGAACCCCCTGTYTATGAKCTTCTGCCTGCCCCTGGACCCAGCTACCTGCTTCATCCTCCTTTACAAATAAACACCTGCTGCGCCCTGCACTTGAAACCAGCTCTCTGTCTCCCATTGTGTTCACTACAATTGTATGACCGTAAAAACCCTTGGATTCAGCAATGAATATGCCCTGTATATGAATAGATGCCCTGTATATGTATATGGGGTTTATGACTTTGTGGCTGGGTAACTAGTGACGACCGACAGAGAGGGAGGAAACTCATAAAGGACAAATAACAGTCAGTCTGATGTCATAAAAGGGGAGAGATAAAAAGCCTGGGATCCATGGGTTTATAGCTTCTACGTGATTCTGTTCCTGACGGAAGGAGACAAACACAGCAGAAGTGGACATAAGTACCTTTCTTTTAAAGAGAAGCTGCTCGGTCAGGGGGAAATAATCTGGCCAGCTCAAATGGAAAGGGTATGAGAAATGGCATGTGTCACGTGTGTGTTTAAACCATGTCTCCAAACACTATTAAAGAGCGTTAAATCATCTGTCCAGCTGGTGGTCTCCACACTGCGTCTTTGTGCCCCTCTGTCTCACTGCAACAGCCAGACACACACACACATGTGTATGCACACATTGCATTTGCCACCTTCATCTATCCCCTGCTCCACACTTTTGGACTTCCCTCTCAGGAGAAAAGGAGAAAGCCATGTGAATAGAACAAAAATTATGGGAGTGCTAGAAATAGTGTCAGAAAAGGGGTGCACGAGAGAGAGA
>NC_036846.1:5825132-5856913 GCF_002910315.2 Salvelinus sp. IW2-2015
GCCGTTTGCTTTGTGTTTTTGTGCACCTGCCCCCCTGCCTCAAGCGTTATTCGCTCTCGTCCGTTCTCTCTGTCTGGTCTGCCCTTCTGTCTATCCCTCTCTCTATCTCTTTCCGCTTGTCTTTCCTCCTCCTCGTCTCTCTCTCCCTTCCCTTCCCTTTCCCCGGCTTTCTTGGCCCGGGCCACCTCTGTTTACCTTGCCCCGCCCGTTGCCCTCGCTCCTCAACTCCCGTGGCCATTCTCTCATACCATACTCACCGTCACCCTTAACCTCCCCCCGTTCCCCCTCCTACCGCACCTTTCCCCTGGTCCGTTCTGCTCTCTCCCGTGTGTACTGCTGTGCCACTCGTAACCACACGGGCCCTAAATCTGCGGGTTGTCTTTTACTGCTCGCTTCCCTCCCTTCCTCTCTCTGTTTCCTTCCCCTCTCTCTCTCTCTCTCTCATCTCTCTCTCTCGTCTCCTGTTTCCCTCCCCTCATCTCGTCTGTTTCCCTCCCTCTGTCTCGTGTTCCCCCTCACCTCTCCCTCTTGGTTTTCCCTCCCTGCTCTCTCTTGTTTCCCTCCCTTCCTCTCTCGCTGTTGCCTGGCCGCATTGTGTGCGGGTTGGTCTGCTTTGCCGAGGGAGCAATAGCTGAGCCCGTCGTCCTTTGTAGTTTGTTTCCTGACGCCCCTGCCTCCAGCAGTTTTTCCGCTCTCCCGTTCCAGTTGCTTTGTCCCCCGATCCTACCATCTATGGTCTGCTACCGGCAGATGCTGTCTCTGCTATCCTGTCTCTGCTATCCTGTCTCTGCTACCCTGTCTCTGCTATCCTGTCTCTGCTACCCTGTCTCTGCTACCCTGTCTCTGCTATCCTGTCTCTGCTACCCTGTCTCTGCTACCTTGTCTCTGCTATCCTGTCTTTGCTACCCTGTCTCTGCTACCCTGTCTCTGCTATCATATCCTGATCATGCTATCCTGTCTGTGGTAGACATCTCATCTTGTTGTCTGATCTTTTCAAGTGGACTGTGAAACACAGGCAAATATGTTGACATACGCAGCTTCAATAACATCAGATGCTTTGTCATACAATCACTCCCACTTGCTATTCATTTGCATCAAGTAGTTAGGTCCAAATGAAACCAAACTGCATAAAGCCTGTGCTTCAGTAAGCCAATAGGAAGACAGTACCTGTGTCCTGTCCAGTACTGAACACCCTCCCCAGTCCAGACCCTGTCCCTAACCCCGTTTGATCTTATTTGCACAGATCAGATCAAACGCTCCTATACCAAAGTTTCTCCATCCCGTTTCTCATCAGAGAACACATAACCACAAAATGAAAATGTCATTTATTACCACAAGTGTGAGAGATATAGGACCTCTCTCCCTCTCGCTCTGTCTCTCTCTAACAGAATAAATACAATGATTACAGATGAAGGGTTCAAGTCTATCCCAAGCATCTTTCCAATGATGCAGTAGTGAGAAAGGTCTGCATGATTTCACCCAAATATGACTACCCTACAAACTAACCCTTATCGGGTAATCTGACCATGCTTAAGAAACCAAGCAAAATTGCCCTGTAAAATCTCCATGTCATTAGCTAACCCTTGTAAAAACAGAGTTCTGGAAGGTAATTTCCAACCCAGACAAAGTGATGGAAAGAAGAAAAGTAGAAAGGAGGTCAGTGTTGAGCTGGCTGGTTTGATGTTGGTTGGATGGAAAGTAGGCTAAATAGGGTCTACATCAACATCCAGCCACAAAAMACCCCTATTTCTTTCTTTCATCATTTCTGTTCTTTTTTATAACAAGTTCTGATCACCTTCTCCAATATTCCACTTGGCGTGAATCAATGTGGAATATACTTCACAATACCTCTGATTTTCTAAAAGCCTTGTCTATCTCTAAGATGTTGAACACACATTTTCCACTTAGGAACGTGGCTATCTAGAGTGAAGAAAAATCAAGGCCACATGTTCAGCCCTCTCCGCTTAAAAACACAATTTGATAGCAGTGAGAGAGAAGTTGCCAGGTTTGTGGTTTACAAAGAAAGTTCATGTGTAATCTTGGCTCTGAGGCTTGTTGAAACGTTAATCAGTGGGGAATGTAATGCTGTTGCCTGGGATTTTCTTTCTCACAGACGTCAACAATAAGAAGATTGACAGATTGACTTAGACTGATTGAAGGATAAGTTCAGTTGTGTGAGAGGTATTCAGTTGACTAAGCCCGGAGTTAAATGAGTTTAAATGTGTCTTCATCTCTTTCTCTCCCTCTTTTCTCTCTATGTCTGTCTGCTATCTCTCCCCGTCTCTCTTTCTCTGGCTTTTAATTAAAAAGAGTCTCTCTTAATCTCATGCTCAACACACTCTGCTTGCTAATGACTTGGAGGGATCTTACCTCCCACAAAGAGAAAGAAAAACGGCAGAAAGAAAGGGAGAGGGAGAATGAATGAGTGAGTGTCAGCATACAAGTGTCTTTGTGTGAAAGTGTGTCTGTGTGCGTGAGTGTGCGTGTGAACGTCTGTCTGTGTGTGTATGTTTGAGTGAGTGTGTCAGGGTGTGAGTGAACGTTTGTGTCGGTGTGTGTGTTTATGCCTGTCTGTGTGCCTATGCCTGTGTGCGTACGTATGCTTGTGTGTGCGTGTATATGTGTGTGTGTGTGTATGTATGTGTGTGACTATGTGCCAGACCCCTGGTTGTCTCCTCTCCTCCTGTTCCCATAGGAGGAGGGCTAAGGGGTCAGGGGGTCAGCAGGGCCTGACAAAGGGCCCGAGCCGTCACAAAAGTCAGTGCGTGTGCCGGGAGGGGGGCTGGGGTAGGGGGAGAGTCACTTATTACCATAGTCCCTGGCCTGGCATTAACAATGATGGATCAGCATCTGGACACCACGGAGAGAGAGTGTGTCACTTATCCCTCAGCAGGAAGGGGAGAGAGGCCAGGAGAGGGCCTGGGAGAGAGGATGGGGAGTGAGTGGAAGAAAGGATGAGGGGAGAGGGGGGTTGGTGGGGAGGGGGGATGGAGACTGTGTTAGACATCGTAGAAATCCATCTGAATTCGGTTTAGCCATCCATCTGCAGCAATCAACACCTGAATGGTCTACTGAGATTCAAATAGATTCCCTGCACCATCTTGTAATTCATTGATTCAATCGGATTGCGAAAACAGACGCATTGACTATAGTCTACTATTTAGAGCTGTCGTGTGACAACAAGCGCAAAAGCCTGGTCGTGGTCTGTCTGCACAGTGAGTGGCGCAAAACTGTAACAGCATCTTTCTGCATGTATGTATATACTACATAATTGGTAATCCGGTATTAGGATATCTTCAACAGTCATCCGCAAGGAAGGGGGAGGAGGAAGCAGAGAGTGGAGAGAAAATAGGAGAGAAAGAGGAGAATGAGAGGAGGGAAGAGAAGGATAGGGGTAAGGGGAACCAGACAAGGCTTATGTGTAGTGGATTGATAAGGCAGGCTTTCTAATGGAAAATGAAGCACTAGCAGTGTAATAGTGTTTCTTTCATTAAGTTGAAACAAATGCCATGAAAACTAGAACCTTCTGTGGTTTATCTCTTCTTTCTCTGTCAGAGTGTTCTGATGTAACTCTTGGACAAGCTAATAACTTGGAGTGTGTGTGGTGTGTGTGGTGTGTGTGTGTGTGTGTGTGTTCGTGTGTGTTGTGTGTGTGTGTGTGTGGTGTGTGTGGTGGTGTGTGGTGTGTGTGTGTGTGTGTGTGTGTTGTGTGTGTGTGTGTGTGTGTGTGTGTGTGTGTGTGTGTGTGTGGGATGTAGTGTTGCGTCGGCGTGCGTGCGTGTGTGGTGCGTGTGCGTGTGTGCAAGCGTGCCTTGAGTCTCCATCGAGGAAAACTCGCAAGGAGAGCGGGGCCAGTAAAATCAGATCATTAGCGTGTTTTGAAAGTTATTTTTGTTTATCCTGCGCGAGCTCTGATTTGAATTAATAGGCTATTAGAACAACAATTAGCATACGCATTCCAGCTCTCTCCTTCATACACAGGAAATGGGTTGGCAAGTCCTCGCCAATAAAGCAATGCTTAGTAGTTTGACATTTCAACTTTTTGTCTAATGCAAATTTGCAAAATCTCTCTCTCTCTCTCAGACTAAGAAGTCATACAGCGGGATGCTTATGAATGATTCATCAGTTAGACCAACGCTAAGTGTTTGCAGCTATAATGTGTATCTGCACTGCTTTTAATGTCCTCTCTCATCAGAGTGACGTTGGCTCTATATTTCTGCTCCTGCTTTCGGGCAGCTAAATCTACATGAAGCGTTAATTCAGGGGCTGTTGATGCTCATCCCCTCAGCGGGTTTGTAGAAAACACACGTTTCTGTTGACGCTCGAGACTCTCTGGCTGTCAGACCTCTTGTTTACTTTCAGTTGTACATTGCACTCACTCCCAAACTCCCTCGTTTTTATTCAAAACGTGTATCTGCTATTCCTTTATTTGTTTCTCTTACGTATCCGGAGAGACTTGTGAGTGCAGTCGAGGTCTGGTCAAGAAGTGAATACGACTTTGAGTTGTTGTTCTAAGCTCTGTGGAACCTGGAGGTAAAATGGCAGAGTTGGCATGGAGCCAAACGCACCAACGCAGCGATGGCCTCCCTTTAATGGTGTTTGATTAAAGCCTTTCCCTGGCTTCACTGACTTTAAAGACATACCCCAATTTCCTCCCTGGATCCTACTACTGAAGGATGTCAAATACATMTCAACCCTGAGAATCCCCCAGGGGTCATTAGCCGGCAAATTCCGGAGCGTTCAGGGTTCGCCGAGTGACTCAAACACACGCAAACGCACACACCACCTCCGTTCCTCAACCCCAACCAACCCGAGCAGGCAGAGTGTTAAGATAAAGCCCTGGTCTGGGAGCCATTATGCTCTTGTAGTCATAGAAGCGTCTTCCCTTCCCTACCAGCAGGATGGCTAAAAAATACAAGTCCTGCTTTTACTGTCTGGCCCGCTTAATTGGGCTCATAAAATAAGACCCTGCAGTGATAACTAACAGGGCTCCACCAGCTTGCTGGCTTTATAGGAGAGAGTTACACTGTGGTGACTATGTAGTTCCTTCTGAAGAGTGTGTACTGAAAGGCATTTCACTGTACTTGTGCATGTGACATTAAAACTTGAAACATGAAAGTTACTGCTAGATACTTAGTAACCATAAACAGAGCTCTGCTGTTTTCAGAGGTGCAGATTTGAGGCGCTTTCTTAGTGTTTAACCTTTGAAATGATTTATGAGTATTGACATGGCTTGTCTGAATTGAAAAAGGATATCACGGGAAATAAACACATTAAATACATCAAATCCATCCCATGGGCTTCAAACAGACTGCAGCAGTTCACTTTCAATCAAAAAATGCATTGTTTCACAGTTTAATGTGTTAGTGCTGGGATCTCTTCCTACCCCTCAGGAATAGACTACAAACTGAAGAATAATGGTTGTGGCTAGACGTCACCCTTTAAGATAAATGGGTCCCAGGTTATGGCTCACACCACCCTAAACCCCGTAGAACAACAGAGGGGAATTATTTCTGCATCTCCGTGAAACGCGATCTGGGGATCCATGAGAGTTTCCAAAATTAGGAACACGTGGCGTCGGCCCCGGCAACACAGCCTGACGACGAGGCAGCAGCACCCCCACCCCCAAAAAAGAACCTGGGTCTCGCCTGCATCACATCTGCCAAGACAAATAGATGGGGGAAGGTCTTGGGGGGACGGGGGAGTAGTAAATCTTCTCCCTATTGAATTAGCACCTCCAAAAATATGTCACCCCAAGACCCTGCACGTGGGGAACATTCAACACAACCCACATCGGGGGGCCATTGTTCACTCTTTCTCTTCTTAAACACATGCAGCATGCGTCAGCAAAGAACCACGACATTGTTACTGTTGGCTGTTGCCGTTGCTTTGTCCTGGCTGCATGCGTCGATCCCCCATCTTTGAGACACTTTAAATAGGAGTATTGTGTTGGACTCTATTGAAATGGCACACTTCTAACGAGATAGCTGTAAAGCTACGCCGGATTTAACAGCACCGTCTCAGGAGGAACTAATGGAAACGTCGCAATCACATTTCATCACGGTATACAATTTATTGTTAGACGTGCATTATGCTTTATTAGCATTCGTTTGGAAAAGGGAAAGTGAATCTCTCTTCACTTAATTGTCACTTAACAAGCGAGCACATAAAGACAATTTGAAAACGCATCATTCTTTCTATTGCGAACAACAAAGCCTTCCCTTTGTTCCACACCTGTTGCTCAGTTATTAAACTGGGTCACGTCTGGCTGACACCCGATATCTCTGTCTGCGATATGAAAAGCGGGCGTAGATATTGTACCGCTTCAAAAACAACTGATCGGGTAACAGCACAGCGTATACCAGACGTGTGTCGATCAGGGAGTGGGGCTTTGCGCCATCACAACATGAATGCAGGGTGGATCCCCAGATATAATCTCCTTCTATGTTCATCATGTTGCTCATACTGTCTACGCATCAACCTTATATTCCTGTAGGCTTCTGTTGGCGACCGGAGGAGTCAGTTTGTGTTTGAAGCAAAATGTTTAAAAAAGCCAAGATAGTCCTTGAGGCCCGATACTTGCGACGCATTTGACAGCACTTTTCACTTTCTCAACAGGGTCGCTGAAAACTTCTGTCAATCGCGTCGATGCGCTGACAGGGAATCTCAGTACTTATTTGTGCTTGGCATTCATTGCAAATACATCCCTATGAGGAGAAGACATTTTGAAAATAGTTATTTGTGTCCAAATTATGCCAACAGATGAGACCGTAATCACAGCCAAGACAATGGGGCCTGATAAGGGACAAGTGGTGTGCAAACAACACAGCTACAGCATCTAAGCTACCAGCTACCGCATGGTTCAGCAGAGATGTGGTGGGGATATTTGGTTATTTAGAATTCACCACTAGTGTCAACAAACAGCTATGAAGCAATACCTGCATTTTTACTTGTCCCTGTACTTACGCGTATGTTCTTTATGGTGAAGAGCATCAGACGTCTCCGTGGTACTGTATTTCCCAGAGTGGCCTGGTATTTCCTCCTCTCTATCTCTCAGCTCACAGAGATGGAGCACGCGGCACTGTAGAGGATYGCAGGATATACGGTCATGGAAGATATGATGACTGTCCTCTCAGAGGTTTAAGGTCTGAGAGAGAGAATACGGGAAAGGGAGAAATAGTGACAGAGGGTGCATTTTAACTACACTGAACAAAAATATACATGCAACATGTAAAGTGTTGGTCCCATGTTTCATGAGCTGAAATAAAAGATTCCCAAAATGTTCCATACGCACAAAAAACGTATTTCTCTAAAAATGTTGTGCACAAATTTGTTTACATCCCTGTTAGTGAGCATTTCTCCTTTGCCAAGATAATCCATCCACCTGACAGGCATGGCATATCAAGAAGCTGATTAAACAGTATGATCATTACACAGYTGCACCTTGTGCTGGGGACAATAAAAATACACTCTAAAATGTGCAGTTTTGTCACAGATGTCTCAAGTTGAGCGAGCGTGCAGTTGACATGCTGAATGCAGGCATGTCCACCTGAGCTGTTGCCAGAGAATTGAATGTTCCTTTCTCTACCATAAGTCGCCTCCAATTAAATGTTTGATAATTTGGCAGTTTGCCCAACCGGCCTCACAACCGCAGACCACGTGTAACCACGCCAGCCCAGGACCTCCACATCCGGTTTCTTCACCTGCGGGATCGTCTAAGGCAGGGGTGAGCAATTCCAGTCCTCGGGGGCCTGATTGGTGTCACAGTTTTTCCCCAGCCCCAGCTAACACACCTGACTCCAACAATCTGCTAATCATGATCTTCATTTTAGAATGCAATTTGATTAATCAGCTGTGTTTGCTAGGGATGTAACTATGTAAAACAATACCAGATAGGGTTATCTTTGTGGGCGCTTCTGACTCGTATACAGACCTTAGGGACCAAGGAAAGGACACTGTGACAGAGAGTCAAACACATAGGGGCCTATTTCAATGTAGGCTATGTGAAGCTACTCGATATATAAATTCGAAAATGATGACATTTAGGATTTCCATATCGGGTAGGTGCTACAGTAAAACATGGCATCATGAATGAAATTGTGGGTAGCCTATGCATTGCGTTGTTATCTAGATAGGCCTATTTGCCCACTGCAGTTCTTGGGGAATTATATACTTAGGTGAAGTAATACTTATGTAAAACCTGTATTAGCTGGGGTTGTTTAATAACTCCACTAATTCCATACCATTCATTTGAACCAAATCATGGACACGTCTCAGACGAAAGGCGCAGTGCGCGTGCGTGATGTAAATGTTGATACAAGTTGTTGTAAACTCTGCGTGACAGAGGAGGCTATTGTAACTATTTATATGACCGTGTCCGTCTTCGTGTGAYACATATAGCCGCCCTGCTGCACGTGTCTTGTGGCAATAAACCCCCTAGTTACCACTGCGATTCTTGCTGGGGATGAATAACAATAAGCATTGTCGCGAGGCCACACGGAAGAGACCCGTGCTTCTCCCCCTCCTCACCCAGCTCGTCTCCAATCCTATCCTTGCGAGGGATCCGCGCGAGCTAACAGAATGATAATGAGAGACGAGGCGACAGATGCTCGGATGCCTTTACAAACGCCCGCGACCCCGGCGCGCGCCAGAGCAGGAGCATTCCGCCGGCTGGCGCACCGACCGGGAGGGGGTGGGGGAGAAACTTTCCCTTTTGTGAGTGGCTCGCGCACTCAGCTCCCCCGCCGGGTTGGGTTTTTGGTGGGCCCCGGGGCGGCCTGGTTKCACCTGCTAAGCGCTTTTGTCATTGGGATCTCCTTCATTTCAATGAAAGTTCAGCTCTCCCCTCCCCCATCTCACGAGGCTCCCAGAAGTAGCTTTACGACCCCAGTGGGCTGAATCACTGCACCCCCTTCCATACACAGAGAGTACCATATGAGGATGCAAGACTGACTTCGCCAAAATAACACAATGGAACATTTTCTGAAGTAATATGGGCAGCCCTATGATTGACACCTAAAACAGCATCTTAGCATGAAATTGCATCCAGAGTTGTGTTAAATGTTGATTTGGTATTTGAGATAATTTATGTAGGGAAGCTATTGGCAAACTATAGTCTAGTTAATTGCATTACCAAATAGCCTATTGCTTTGAGATATTCATCTGATTATCTTACATATCAACACTGAAACGTAAATATCTGGCTTAGGCTCATTCATGTAGCCCACAGCCTATAGTTATTTTAATTGTATTGCCAACCACGGTTTAAGGCAAATTAGATGAAGTTAACTGTTTTGTCACCGCACCTGCCATCTAAACCCTCGACATAAGATTAACTTGGACTATATTATTCTAAAAATAGAGTTCCTACATTTTAGCCCAGAGAAGCGCGTATCTAAATGTATTGAGTTTGCATCTGCTTTCTGCAAACATCCCATTGATGTTGTGTTTCCTTGGGTTGTATTCGAATTAAACCCGTTCTTGTTTAAACTCGAGCGGTGTTGGTCTTCTTCGTGGAGGAAATGTGATTAGCTTGCATTCCCCATTGCAGTAATGATATTTGGGKACCACGAGCTCGCCCGGAGTTTTCTCCGAGCGGGGTGAGAGACGGAGAGAATCGAAGCACCGGCCCGTGGCTAACATTGTTAAACGTTAGCGGGGAGTTTTCACCCGGCTCCCTAGCTACCTTTCACACAGCGAACGGGGTCATGTCTGCCCTTGTGAGAGAAGATTTTAGGCCTATTGCTCTTCTGGCCTCCCCAGCGCCAGCCAAAAATGATTTGGCACCAGTTATTTCATTGAAAGTTTGAACGTTTATGTTGGATGCTGCGTTGAGAACCTTTTTACACATCGCCTAAAACAAATATTTGGGTCATATGTATGTTGTTCTAAGYCCACATATAGAACATGTGATGATCTTACTAAAATCCCCAAATCAAACACATACATTTTTTTAATTAGCTGGTAATTGTCTGTTATATGTATAAATGATATGTGCTGAATCATTAGGGAGAAAGCTATATTGATTTACAGCTCTGCTGAATCCAAGTCCATGTGTGCGTGCTCATGGGGCCAGATGGCAGAGAGCGAGCGCATCTCCTCCACTGCTTTTTTCTTTTCCACACGAGTCACTCCAGGAATTTAAAATGCAGCGAACCTCCGTAAATATGCTCCATCCAATTTTACAGAGAGAATAAAAAATATATGTGTTTGTCCATTAGGCTTAAATAGCCATCAGTGATACAATAATATCTTAGTGCTCTGGTTTATTTACCACATCAACTAGCTTAGTGGCAATTCATATGTGTCATGCTTGTGTCTAATTACGCGGAGAATGGGGCCAACCGTTATGGAGATATTTATCGAGGCAAGGTGCGACTAAACGGCATTAGATTATGTTTGAATTCCATCTGAAAGGGCGTTTAGGCTCGTGTAGCCGGAATTGACGTAGGCCTAATTATGGGTTTGGGTTGTCTGAACCTCGCGCAGATGGTCTGGTGCCTTCTTAAAGCTCCAGTTGCTCGTGTTTGCTCTCTGAGCGCGAGTTTGAGGATGCTAATTCGGCCGGGATTGTAAAGCAGTATTATGCACCGGYGGAAAGTGTTTGCCCGCGTGACCCGCCGCGAGGCCCATTTAGCACCAAGGAATCCTTTCGGAGATTCGCCACACGCGGGGCCCTGGTGGAACACACAATAGCGAGGGCGCGCAGAGGTCTTCTACCCTCACTCAGTAAAAAGCTAGATTTYGGGATCCACAAACCTTCACTCTTATAGTCTTCTCTACACACGYGTGGCTTGGAAATATGAGGCTATGCATCGTTTTTATCACCATGACTTTAGGAACAAAATTGTTAACCAAATTGTATCCACTGTAACCAACTTTYAATACCCCTTTACATGTTGTGTCCAATGTTACATATTTTGTTGAATGTTTTCCAGTTAAATATACGAGACAACCACATATAGAATTCACCTTAAAATATATAGTGAATTTTTACTGACAGCTGCGTATAACCAGAGCATAAAACGCAAGCAGGGCTATTTTGGGGGATATTATATGGAATGTTAAAGTTCTTTGRCATGTTTAACGTAGGAAAAAAAACTGACAGTGGCACACGTTTGTGAATTGCAGCTATAACAATATGCGAGTGCCGAGGCAGCTTTGGGTCAATCTGGACATGTTTAAAGTTCTCCCTGAATAATCCCCGTTACCTATTGTTGTGGCACACTTTAAAACTACATCTTTGGGTTGGTCCTCCCGGCATCTGGAATCAATGGGCCCTCTGTGTCGTGAGTGGACATCCTGGATGCAGAGAAGGGGCAGCACTTGATTTAGGGAGGGGTGAAGAGGAGAGGGAGGAGGGGTGGGGGAATGTTTTTGTGTGAGCTGAGGAAAAAGACGCAGTTTGGGTGAGGGGCGGGCTATCAGGGGCAGTCTGTCTACCGAGACGAGACACAGACGGCAGGAGCGCGCGACAGAGCAGAGCGCACAGCAACACAAGCGGAGCTGCGCCTTTTCTCCTCGCTCAGATTTCCAGACACACACTCACACACAGAGACCGTGTAAGTGGATGTATGCAACAGATCCGTCTACGATAGCAAGAAAAAACTGCATTTGAGTTGGTGTTCTTTGTTGTAAAATCGAAGCTAAAAAGAAAGCTGTGACCTGGTTKATCTTGGGTTCTCAAATCTCCATCTTTAAGTCGATTTGTGCGACTTTTCCCCGACGGTGACTTACTGGTGGGATTTAACATGCCAGACTTTTGAGAAAGCATATTTTTCAGACCTTGCTCCTCTGTGGAACTGTAGCCCTAACCTGGGTGCTGAAGATGGGTGCCAAAATGAATACACCCAGAGTGAATATAGTATTTTCCACTGCACTATTATTATTTTTGGTTGGAATTATGCAGGACGTTTCTGGTAAGAATTTGAAATATAAAGTTTATGAAGAGCAAAAAGTGGGCACAGTGATTGCAAGGCTAAAGGAAGACGTGGCGGGTGTTCTTTCTAAATTACCGAGTTCAGTGTCCTTTCTGTTCCGTGCTATGCAGCGGGGGAGCACTCCGTTTCTGTCGGTTCGGGAGGAGGACGGTGAAATCACCATAGGGACCAAGATTGACCGGGAGAAGATTTGTGAAAAGAACCTCAACTGTTCCATCGAATTTGACGTTATCACTCTGCCTACTGAATACCTCCAGCTCTTCCACGTCGAGGTGGAAGTCTTGGACATTAACGATAACTCGCCACAGTTCTCTCGTGCCATCATACCCATTGAMATCTCCGAGAGCGCATCTGTGGGAAACCGGATCCAGCTGGACAGCGCCACGGACCCAGACGTGGGAGATAACTCCCTTTACTCTTATTCCCTGACACCGAATCACTTTTTCAAAATCGACATTAGGACCAGAACCGACGGTGCCAAATACGCAGAGCTTGTTGTGGTGAGAGAGCTGGACAGGGAGGTGCAGTCCAACTACCAGCTGCAGCTAACGGCCTCGGACAATGGAGTCCCCCCGAAGTCCGGCTCCACTTTGCTCAAGATAAGCATCTCGGACTCCAATGACAACAGTCCGGCTTTTGACGAGCAGGCTTACGTTATTAATCTCATGGAAAACTCACCACTAGGGACTCTACTGATTGATTTAAACGCCACAGATCCGGATGAGGGCACAAACGGTAAAATAGTTTACTCTTTCAGCAGTCATGTCTCTCCCAAAATACTGGAGACGTTTAAAATTAACCCTGAAAATGGTCAAATCACTTTGATTAAAAAAGTGGACTATGAATCTACGTCATCTTATGAGCTGGACATTCAGGCACAGGATCTGGGTCCCAACTCCATCCCTGGACTTTGTAAAATCGTCATCAAAGTGGTGGACGTGAACGACAACAAACCGGAGATCAACATTAACCTGATGACTCCTGGCAAGGAGGAGGTGGCCTACATCTCGGAGGGCGCGCCAGTGGACACCTTCATAGCACTGGTGCGCGTGGARGACAGTGACACGGGGCTCAACGGTGACGTGGTGTGCCGCCTGCACGGCCACGGTCACTTCCGGCTGCAGAAGACCTATGAGAAGAATTACATGATCCTGACCAARGTGTCTTTGGACAGAGAGAAGAGGTCAGAGTACAGTCTGACAGTCATAGCTGAGGACCGCGGCTCTCCAAGCCTCTCCACAGTCAAACACTTCACTGTACAGGTGTTGGATGAAAACGATAACCCGCCTCGCTTTGAGAAGAGTCGCTACGAGGTCTTCAAGTCAGAGAACAACTCTCCAGGGGCCTACCTGATGACAGTGGTAGCGTCCGACCCTGACCTGGGCACTAACGGTCAGGTGACCTACACGGTGGTGGAAGCTCTGGTCCAGGGAAGCCCCATCTCCACCTACGTCACCATCGACCCGTCCAACGGCGCCATCTACGCRCTACGGAGCTTCGACCACGAGGACGTTAGCCGCATCGCCTTCACCGTCCAGGCACGCGATGGAGGGAACCCCGCCCTCTCCTCCAACGCCACCGTCCTCCTGACRGTGCTCGACGATAACGACAATCCGCCCACCATCCAGTCCCCACCCCTACGGAACCACACCGCTGATCTACCTCTCTGGAGACACGCCTCCGCCGGTCAGCTGGTCACCATCATTAAGGCCACCGACCGCGACACCGGTGCCAACGGCGAGCTGAGCTGCTCCATCGTCGGGGGCAACGAGGAGGGCCTGTTTGTGATGGACGCGCGGCGATGCGAGCTACGGACCAATGGCAGTCTGGAAGGGGTTCCKAAGGACGTGCTGGAGATCAGGGTGGAGGTGCAGGACAGGGGCACCACTCGCCTGTCCACGGGGGCCCTGCTCCGCCTTTCCCTTCAGGAGAACATGGACATCCTGCCCCCAGACCTCCCCACGGGCCCAAGCCAGCCACCGCTGGACCTCTCCCTCATAATCATCATCTCCCTGGGGGCRGTGTGTGCCCTGCTGCTGGTGGTCATGGTGATGTTCACCACGGCACGCTGCAACAGGGAGAAGAAGGACCCACGCAACTCGTACAACTGCAGGGTGGCAGAGAACACGTACCAAAACCACCCGAAGAAGCCCTCTAGGCAGATCCATAAGGGAGACATCACCCTGGTTCCCACCGTCAARGGCACCCTGCCCGTTCGGGCACACCCACGCTCACCTTCTGCTTCGCCTGTCCCGGAGAGGGGCACCATGGGCAGCCGGCAGAGCCAACACAGCCGCCAGTCGCTTAACAGCCTAGTCACCATCTCCTCCAATCACGTCGCAGAGAACTTTGCTCTGGAACTGGCCCACGCCACGCCCCCTGTCGAGGTAAGAAGAAGAGAGAGAGAGAGAGAGAGAGAGAGGGTTTAATTTCATACCCTAAGTCCTAAGTGATGTATTACTAGATGGTTATATGAATATGTTTTCTGCTAATGATAGTCTTTGAATCTCTTAAATGCCTTTGGAATAAAATAGACTACCATCAACTATGGATCTATAGAATAAAACATGACTGAGTTAATTAAGCTTTGCCTCATATTATGGTGATATAGAAATGTAATGATGTTTATAATTAGGATTTTTGCGTTACATATTTTCTATTTGTGTGCCCCACGTTGTGTTATGTTCAGTACGCCGTCCCTTATTTCCCATGATCATCTCATGTTTTAGAACTCGTCATATCAACCTTCATCCAGCTCATGTGTCCTTATGCCTGTCTGTTCCCATCAGTATTCATTCATTCATTCATTTTCCCTTTTTATTTTCCCCTTTATTTTCACTTTCCTTTCTTTTTTTTCTTTTTTTCCTTCTTTTTTTTGGATTGTAGCAAGTCTCACAGCTTCTGTCCATGCTCCATCAGGGCCAGTACCAGCCAAGACCCAGTTTCCGTGGCAACAAATACACCAGGAGCTACAGGTACCTACATCTTAAAATAAACACACCCGAAGGGAATCAGAATGTATGTGTTTAAGAATGTGTGCATAACTCAGTAAGGCTCTAAGGCATATCCTACAATGCTTTACATATTCCTATAAAGCTTGTGGTGCTATTCCCTCTTAGGCCTATATGTGCCTTGTTCTATTTTAGGACTCAACCTTAAGAATTGCATGCAAAAGCCTCCYCTGCACTTAGTTTTGATACATGCATAAGCCTTGAACCATCCTCCAATGTGGTTTTCTATGAAAGTTCAACCATCATTTCTTCTCACCGTCTCCAGGTATGCTCTAAATGACATGGATAAGTTTAGTCTGAAGGACAGTGGTCGTGGTGACAGCGACGCTGGGGACAGTGACTACGAGGCAGGGAGAGAGTCTCCCATCGACAGGCTCCTGGGTGAGGCCTTTACTGAGCTATACCCCCCTGACGGCCAACACAGACCCCATCCACAGCATCCGCATGCAGGTATACACCCCTCACCTCGTTTCAAACCCGTCACCCCCATCACCACTCTCCACCGATCCAATATCAACTCCCTTCCTCTACATGTCCCTTCTTTACTGACCTCTACCAACACACTGCATGCAGGTATACTATTCTCACCCCTTTCACAATATCACTCCTCTCACCCATCTTAGCCCTTACCCCTACACTACAGGCCTCCACTGAGCTATCCCCCATCACACCACCTCACCCCTTCCACTCTCAATCACCCCTCATCCCCAACACCTCTGACAGATTCACTCCCCAGCTGCTTATCAGCACAGTGACTGGGTGGGACTGTGGAGGGACAAAATAGGGAGAATTATCACCCGTTTCTCTGATGAGAAAAAGCTCTCATCTCCTCCACAACACAATTATTTCAGAGTGCGATCAGGCAGCCAGGCAGGCAGGTGAAGAGGCAGGTTGGAGTGGTTTATCGACAGCTTTGAAAGGCGTTTTTTGTAAATCAGTCCGGTTAATCTTTCATCAGCGGGGGAGCCAATCTGCTGCCTGCCTGCATGGCCGCGGCTGCTGTTTTTCTAATGTTCCCCAATGCACTCTTCCTTCATCAGCTCTAAGATGTATTACAAATGGTCCTTTTATGGTAATGAGAGCGTAATGAAGTCCCTGAATAGTATGAGTGAATAACCAGCGCTCTTTAATGAAGGCTTTAACTTGGCATATTTGATTTGTCTAATTTATTCTTCAGAGATTTTTCATTTGAAGATTTAATATTGAATAGACGTGACATGAAAGGGAAAAATGCAGCCTTTTGAATGAGTAATAGTGGCCATTGATCTGGCCTAGTGAATTGTCCCGACATGTTAATTGCATGTTATAGGTAGTATGCTCTCGCCCACAGAGTGCTGTGCAATCTAATTAGCTTAGATTTCAACCCATGTTTGAACCCAGATCACACAACTGTGTTTAAAGATGAATGGATATCAAATGTTTGATGTTATTAAAAGACTGTATGAAAGACAATCTCTCATCTCTTCCCTTCAAAACCACTCTCKAATTCTATGCCTGCTCATCACCATCTCCCCTCATCACAAGTCTATCAACAAAAGAACAGTAATACCCAGAACAATCTATGGTGTGTGTATGTTTAAATGCATGGCCACATGGGGCCAACCTTCTATGTATTTCATCTATGCAGTGCCTTGTGACTGTATCCATGACCATGTCTCTCTCTCCCTCTCTCTCTGTAGCGATGAGACTGTGCACTGAGGAGTGTCGTGTCCTGGGTCATTCTGACCAGTGCTGGATGCCTCCCCTGCCCTCCCCAGCCTCCTCTGACTACCGCAGCAACCTCTTCATCCCAGGAGATGACCCCCGCCAGGCCAGAGACCCCGAGCAGCCCCCACAGTCCTCCGACCCCGCCCACCCTCATGCCCAACGCAGCAACCAGAGCTTCTCCACCTTTGGCAAGGACAACCAGGAGGGGGCCGAGGAGGGAGAGGCGGAAGATGGGGGAGAGGAGGGGGAGGACCTCTGTGGAACCACCTCCCTGCTGTCAGAGATGAGCAGCGTGTTCCAGAGGCTCCTCCCCCCATCGCTGGACTCCTACGTCCAGGTCAGTGAGACCCAGAAGGGAGGTGCGAGTGTGGGGGGTGTAAGTGTCCCAATGACAGGGTCACTGGACAGGAGGAGGGGTCACTTGCCAGGTAAGCCCAGTGCTGCAGCCCACCAGCAAGGTGTGGCAGCGTGGGCTGCCAACACCCACTTCCAAAACCCCGGATCTAGCATCGGGCCCTCAGGCCATCCACACCCCCAGAACGGCAGCTACCACACCCTCAAACCCAGCACCAAGCTCAGCCCCCAGAACAACCACCACAACCAGGCCGTCCCTAAAAACAGCCCTCAGAATGGGCACGGCCACCACGCCCCCACCCCCAAGAACAGCCCTCTCCTCACTGCCCTGGTTAGCCCTACCCTGGTGGTACCCTCCCTGGCCCCTGCCCCTGCCCCCATCCCTGTCCCTGTCCCCCTCCCGGGGCCTTGRGGTAAGTGGCTCCCAGCCATGGAGGAGATCCCAGAGAACTTCGAGGAGGATGAGTTTGACTCGGTGCTGGGGCAGCTGGGACACCTGCAGGGGAAGAGGAGCGACAGCCGCCATGAGTTGATGGACGCCAGCGAGCTAGTGGCTGAGATCAACAAACTGTTACAGGACGTCCGGCAGAGCTAGACATTCTTAAAWACCCTCCACTCAACACCTTTGAACTCTGACCTCCAACTTTCTGACTTCCTGTCAGGAGTCCTGCCATGTGTATGGAGGGGGAGCTGAGGAGTCTGGGTAGGAAAAAAGAAAAGAGAAACAAACTAAAGACATAGACCTGCAATTGTCATTAGAGTTGCATTTCTAACGTATTTGTGTTTTGTGAATGCTAAATATCCAAATAATGTTTGTATTTTCTGGTTTGGTACACAATGTACACAATGTGACTGTATTTATCTTTGTATTTTAAAAATACATTTGTATTCTTATATTTATTTAAAAATATGTATATAAACTTAATCAATCAGAATTATATTTTTATATATTGAATGCATGTTAAATGGGAGAAAAAAAAAATCAAGATTTTGACATGCAACTGAAAATCTACATATTTAATATTGTCTTTTGTGAAATGTTTTTTATGTCACTATTATTATATGTATACGTGAATATATTCATTATTGGACACYAGTCTTTGTGGTGCATTGTGGGAACGTGTGGAGAAACACAAATAAAGTGGAAGACACAGAACTAATATGAGTTTGTCTCTGTTTAATCTTTGACTAATGTTGTCATTGTATTAGAGGAAGGATGTCCGAGACAGATCTATTAACTACACTGAGATAAAATATAAACTCAACATGTAAAGTGTTGGTCCCATGTTTCATGYGCTGACATCAAAAATCCCAGAAATTTTCCATACGCACAAAAAGCTTATTTCTGTTGCCAGAGAAATTCTAATGTTCATTTCTTGTTTTAGAGAATTTGGCAGTACGTCCAATCAGCCTCACAACCACAGAACACTTGTAACTACGCCAGCCTAGGACCTCCACATCTGGCTTCTTCACCTGCGGGATCGTCTGAGTGGGAGAGTATTTCTGTCTGTAATAATGCCATTGTGTGGGGGAAAACTCTTTCTGATTGGCTGGGCGTGGCTCCCCAATGGGTGGGCCTAGCTGCCAAGTGGGTGGGCCTAAGCCCTCCAAGGCCCAGCCATGGCTGCACCCCTGCCTATTCATGAGAAATCCATAGATTAGGGCCTAATGCATTTATTTCAATTGACTGATTTCCTCATATGAACTGTAACTCAGTAAAATCTTTGAAATTGTTGCATGTTGCGTTTATATTTTTGTTCAGTATAAATTAAATGTTTCCATAGGAGGTTGAGAACCTTTGCTGATCGCCCAACATTTGTCATACAGAAGGATATTAGAGGCATGGCCTTGGTATCGTGTGTGTGTGTGTGAGAGAGAGAGAGAGAGAGAGAGAGAGAATTTATATTCCTACAAAGAGATGCTGATAGCACAATACTGTCTAGATTTGCTCGTCATGGCTCATATCAACGCATCTTCCCAGACACGCTAGACACACTCCAATTCACATACCGCCCCGACAGATCCACAGYTGACACAATCTCTATTGCACTCCAAAATYTCCTCTCCCACCTGGACAAGATGAACACCTATGTGAGAATGCTGTTCATCGACTACAGCTCAACACCATAGTGCTCTCCAAGCTCATCACTAAGCTCAGGACCCTGGGACTGAACACTTCCCTCTGCATCTGGATCCAGGACTTCCTGACGGAAGGGTAGACAACAACACCTCCACCACGCTGACCCTCAAAACAGGGACCCCCTCAGTGGTGCGTGCTTAGCCCCTGTACTTCCTGCGTGGCCGCGCACGACTTCCAGCACCATCGTTAAGTTTGCTGACGTGTCGTGGTTGGCCTGATCACAGACAYCGATGAGACAGCTTATAGGAAGGAGGTCAGAGACCTGGCAGTGTGGTGCCAGGACAACAACCTCTCCCTCAGAGTCAGCAAAGACAAACGAGCTAATCGTGGGCCGAGCATGTCCCCATCCACATCGACGGAGCTGTAGTGGTGCTGACATATGGAACTGTTTTAAGATGGTCGTACCATGGATCATTTAGCTATTTGATTTTGAATTTTAGGACTCCTTTAAATATAAATAATTTTATTTGTATTGATAAATCCCATAGAAATGCATTGAATAACATTGATAAATGGTAATAAGGTTTTGAAGTATCTGTCCTATATCAAGGAGATATAATAAAGCTGAGGAAATATATATATTTTGCACATATTTAACCCTTTTTTGGGTTGGCACAAAACTACATGTCCCTCCATACTTAAACTGACAGATTTTTATGGGGATTGTTATTGTTATGTTACATATATTGATGCACAGGTGCGTCAGTAGACTCTAGGGGGATATTATGATTTATCCTGTTGCCTAGTCACTTTATCCCTACCTATATGTACATTCTGTATCTACTTCCATTACCTCGTACCCCTGCACGTCGACTCGGTACTGGTACCCCGTGTATATAGCCAAGTTATCATTACTCATTGTGTATGTATTCATTATGTTATTATTTTTCAATTATTTCTCTACGTTTTTTCTCTCTGCATTGTTGGGAAGGGCCCGTAAATAAGCATTTCACTGTTATTCTACACCTGTTGTTTACGAAGCATGTGACAAATACAATTTGATTTGATTGTTTTAGATTTCCACTAGAAGAGATAAATATGAGCTCGCCCTATTGGGAGAAAGAGCTCACTATTGGTCCAATAGCGGTCAGTTCTACTCCATCACACTGTTCTTGGATACAACAGTCAGGGCTTCTCTTATTCATGTCCTAGATATTTGGACGGAGGCTGTTCATGCCAATATAGTGCTCTCTCCTATTTTCCTCCTGGTGGATGGCTGATATGATACCTACAGGTGTCAATAGCGCACTGAAAAACCTTGGTTCTATCATCACCGCTTACTCCTGCTTCTTCTGATGACTTTACCCATCTGAAGGTCTGAGGCTCAGTTTGAAACAAAACAGAGCCCCCTGGAGGCCCTAGTGAAGTATTGCAGAATCAGGTTCCAACATTTGCAAGCAACTGGAGCTGAATTCACCTCACGCTCTCAACCCTGTAGTCAAAATAATTCACAGACACTCCACCGTGGCGCTACCTACAAACCGAAGACATTCACTCACTCATTCAGTATGTCGAAATAAAGCAGATGAGCTTAACTGTACCGTACGAGAAAACATTTAGTGTGGTAGTATATTTAGTTTTGACATTTCAGTCATTTAGTAGACGTTCTATGACCTCTGAACCTTTGTGGGTTTGTATTGACCCATTTGTATTTTACCCATTTAAACTTTCCCACACTGAGCCCATAACCTGCTAAAATCACTGACACTTTTCTTGCAAAGATAAGGTGAGATGGAAGAAACCACTAGAGCTACAACACAATTATGAAGAGCTCATTGTTTTAGGTGTTTCTACCTCGCCTCAAGTTAATGTTTACACATCAGTCTGTATATATATCAGGCAAGTAGCTACCGTTAAAGGCCTTGTTTTTCTCGAGTGGAAGAGCGAGTGAAAGAGGTAGGGAGAGGTAGCAGGGGAGAATGAGGGAGTGCTAGATGGAGGGAATGTGAGGAGAGGCAGCGGTAGAGGACGGGAGAGGTAGCAGGGGAGAATGAGGGAGTGCTAGATGGAGGGAATGTGAGGAGAGGCAGCGGTAGAGGACGGGAGAGGTAGGGGGAGATAAAATGTGAGAGAGAGTGTGCCTGTGATAGAGAGAGTAAGAGATAGAAACAGAGATGGGCTGCAGGGAGGGAGAGCAGAATGACATAACTACAGAGAGCAGTGGAGGGGTAGAGAGAGAACAGGGATAGAGGGAAAGAGGTAAGTGTTTAGAGAGGGTGAGAATAGAGAAACAGAGCGGGAGCCGGGCGGTATAGAGAGAGAGAGGGAGGGATAGAGAGAGACAGAAGGATAGAGAAAGAGAATGATAAAGAAACACCAGAGAGAGACAGAGAGAGAGAGAGAGAGAGAGAGAAGAGAGAGAAGCCGAGAGAGAGAGGAGGAGGAGAGAGAGAGGGGCGAGAGAGAGAGAGAGAGGAGAGAGAGAGGAGAGTATGAGAGAGGGAGTGCGGGATAATGAGAGGAGGCGGGATAGAGAGAGAGAGGGAGGGATAGAGAGAGACAGAAGGATAGAGTGAGACGGAGGGATAGAGAGAGGGAAGGATAGAGAAAGAGAATGATAAAGAAACACGGAGAGAGAGATAGAGAGAGAGAGGCAGGGATAATGAGAGAGAGGGCGGGATAGAGAGAAGAAAAGCTAGCGGGGTATTGTTAGGAGAACACAGAGCTGTACACCGGAGTCTGTTGTGTAAAAGGAAGCCAGCGTTTGGTATTTCATGTTGTCAGCCGTTTTTCCTGAATGCTGCTTAACATATCCTTTCTGACTACATCCCCTCCCTTCCCTCTTACCCCTTTGCAGACAACTGCACCCAGCAAAACACCCCATCTAATCGAACCCCATAATCTCCTCTCCACTCCGTACTGACAAGGTCCAGCTGCACTAGACGTGGTGTCATGATCTGTGAGGTTTTGTTGGGACTGATCTGACTTTTCAACAGCATCCACATTTGTATTGACTTCGCACAAAGACACACACATGACAGAAGCAGACTGATTAAAGTAATTTGTCATGAAAAGAAAACAAGGCCATCTGGTCCATAATCATCAGCCATTTTCAAGGTAACAGTACTTAATCACATCCTCCTGTATAACCAGTCTATTGTTTGTCTGCCAATCAGGGCTTACTCTATTGGTTGCCTGTCAGTGTGTTGTCAGTCAGTGGCTCTTCAGTTCATCTCTTGTGTTGTTTTTTCATGTGTTTTCACAGCAAGTCAGCTGCAGGAGAGCCTTGCTATTGGCCAAGAGCTGTGGATTGGAGCATTGGGATATGGACACACAGGTGAGAGACACTCCAGAGAGACAATCACTGTTTATTATGCTGCTGATGGACCCTAGCCCTCTGCTAACCAGCCAGACAGCACCTCTCATCACCATCATCTCTCTGGCGGAGGTGGGTCGTGCTGTGTGTGTGTGGGTACACATTCATGAATACGCACATCGACACAACACAAACACACACACATTACACACACACGGACACTATCCTCATCAGAATTGACAGAACACTGGCAAAGACAGGTGGAAATAACATTAGAATACAAATCTCTGGAAATAGCATATTCCACTTCCTGGGCTAAACCATAGTCACAATTATCAGGGGTGCACCAGCATACAATAACAGAATCTGTGGGGGGAAAAGGGTGCTCGTTTCTCAAGCATGCCAGTACAGACACAAGTCTGCGGGCTCGCCAGACGTGCAGAAGCGGAACTTCGAGAAATGGCAACACACAAGACAAACACGAAGTAAACACTCAAAATAGATGCACAAACTGAAGTAAAGCAATTTCACTCGAAATACAGAGGCATTTAGCAGTTGTTTAAAGAGGACTGCCCGTAAAAAGCAGCAAATCCCTTTGAAAACGGCCTATGTGGCATCGATAGGAGCCAGAAACATTGATTCTAGTGTCAAAATGGTCGACAAAGTGTAAATAGGATCATTTTGGCCATAACGTCGTTTTTGTTAAAAACAGAGTTTGGAACATCAGTGAGCCACAATGGGTAAATGAAGGTTGGGTTTTGATTTGATGATGTCCATTTGCTTACTAACATGGTGAACAGCTGCAGTGATTGCTCTCTATCCAGTAGCATACTGTACACAGTGAGACAGACCTGACCTGCAGCTCCGACTTTGTTTACATAAGACAACACATAGAAAAACATTTTACTTGAGAAATACTGCACCAAACACCTTAGTTAGATGTAACTAAAACTAAAACGTCAACTATTTACAGATTCTTTGAGTTATCTTACATTCATTGTGTATATTTTGAGGAGGTTAAATAGGCTTCCCGGGGGAACAAACGTCAGGAAACGCCTCCAAGACTGAAATCTCATTTTAATAATGAGCAACAGAAAACACACGTGCCAACCAACGTGTTCAGTGGCTCTTAAAATCACTAGCAAAGTTGGAGAATATTAGTTTAATGGAATACAACTTCACTGAAATGTAGGCCTTTTTTCCTGGCCTTGTCCTATGCAACATCATTTGAAAATTCAGCTGGATGTCTGTCTGCTTGCATTCCCAAACAAATTCCCAAAGGTACATCTGTTAGCCAAGCAGAAATAKAAAAAATGTAGCATAAACCATTGTCCCAAAATTATCAATAAAATCAATTAATTCTCTGTAAAACTGCCCTTTTCGAGGTGTCCCCTCTGATCGTTGAGCTACAGTGTTGCTAGTGACTGGGGGAGTGTAAAACCGTTTATCATTTACAGTAGGAATCAAATAGAGGCAAACAGAGCAAACGGAAAGAAACGTGGAGGACCGATCTAAATTTGTCCAATAGAAACTCTCATTTATGTTGAAAAAAATGTCCGTATGGAGTACACCGTTTCAGTTGCAAAACGTTTCGCAACAGACTAAACATTTTGCAATGGAATCCGACAAATGAATACACCCCAGGTTGTCAGGGCGGTTGCCAGGTGTGCATCGCAAGTAACTAACTCCATGGTGTGGTGTGTTTTTTTGGGGCAGGACCATGAAGGAGCACAGAGGTTGCCAAAGCAAGGGAAAATAGTGTCCCTTGGGAGGACAACAACGGGATGTATGTCAGGAGAAGTGCAGTATTATAAGAAGACGTATAATTGGAATACGGAGGAGGAATGGAGGGAAAAAGCGAGGCGGAGGAGGTCGAAGAAAGTGAGGGAGGTAGAGGGTGAGCTTGACTCAGTTGAAGATGGTGGAAAAAAGGGAGATGGTTTGTCAAAGAATGGCGGAAAGTGTAAGCAAATTGAGCTGTACGCCAGATCGAGGTCTGGAGGAGAAATGGAAGTGAATGAGGGCAAATTATCGGAGGTGGTAGGTGTGGTGAAGTTCTCGGAGCCCGAGTCTTGCACCAATGGTCCGGATAAAGATGTGTCTGTGGTGGTAGGAGTGACATTTTTGGAGAAAGTGGACACCTGCCTTTTGGCTGATCCATATGTGGTTTCAGGGTGGGTGAAAATGGAGTTTGGTGCTGTGGAATCTGTGTATGTACTGCGAAGTGGTCTTGTGATAATTGTTTGTGTTTCTGCCAGACAGAGGGAGCGGGCGCTCCGCGCCACACAAATGGGGACAATTAGAAAAGGGCGCCATTGAAAGGTGTGGTTACTAGGGTAGCTGTAAATGTGAAAGTGGACCAACTGAAGGGAAAGATTCCCGGTGTTTGTGATGCTCATCGTTTGTTGCATCGCAGACAGAGTGGCGTGAGTGGTGAAACAGAAGAGTCATTGTCTGTTCTTTTGAGTTTTGATGTTGAGTGCCCGACAAAGGGATGTTAGGATATTTCAATTATCCCGTACAAGCTTTTGTGCCGTATCCATTATGTTGTTACAGGTGTCAAGCTTATGGGCATGTGGCAGCAGCGTGTAGGAGGGAGGTTCCTAGGTGTGAGAAGTGTGCGGAAGGACATGAGACAAAGGAATGTTTAGTATTGTGGAAAGAAGCGGCATGGGTTAATTGTAGGGGTGCCATGGGGCTGGGGATCAGAAATGTCCGGTGCAAGAGAGGCAGGTTGAGGTTTCCAGGGTTAGAGTAGTGCAGAAGTTGTCATATGCTGAGGCAATGAAGAAAGTAGAGGAAGATGGCGCAAGGGGGAGGGATCCTGAGAAGATTTGGGTGAGTAGTACGTCTGTACTGGTGCAGAGGGATAGGCCAATTTTTAGCGTTTATGGCAATGGTTATCATCTGGAAGCAATGGTTATCATCTGGAAGCAATGGTTATCATCTGCTAGCAATGGTTATCATCTGGTAGCAATGGTTATCTTCTGGTAGCAATGGTTATCATCTGGTAGCAATGGTTATCTTCTGGTAGCAATGGTTATCATCTGGTAGCAATGGTTATCATCTGGTAGCAATGGTTATCATCTGGTAGCAATGGTTATCATCTGGTAGCAATGGTTATCATGGAACGTACAGTATTCATCCTGCTTGACTTATTCAACATGTTGTTGTGTTACAGCCTGAATTCAAAACGGATTAAATAAAAAAATGTCTCACCCATCTACACATCTATCCATTATGACAAAGTGAAAATATGTTTTTAGAAATTGTCACACAAAATGTAGAAATATCTCACATCCCTGAGTCAATGCATTGTAAAAACACCATTGGCAGCGATTACAGCTGTGAGTCTTTCTTTGTAAGTCTCTAAGAGCTTTGCACACCTGGATTGTGCAACATTTGGCCATTTATATTAAACKAATTATTCAAGCTGTGAAATTGMTTGTTGATCATTGCTAGAAAACCATTTGAAGGTCTTGCCATAGATTTTTAACTAGATTTAATTCAAAACTGTAACTAAGCCACTCAGGAACATTCACTGTTTATTGGTAAGCAACCCCACTGTAAACTTGGCCAAGGTTATTGCCCTGCTGGAAGCTGAATTCATCTCCCAGTGTCTGGTGGAAAGCAGACTGAACCATGTTTTCCTCTAGGATTTTGTCTGTGCTTAACTCCATTCCATTTCTTTTTCATCCTGAAAAACTCCCAAGTCCTTAACGATTACAAGCACAGACATAACAAAATGTATCCACCACTATGCTTGGAAATATGGATGGTGGTAGTCAGTAATGTGTTGTATTGGATTTGCCCCAAACATAACACTTTTTTGCAGTATTACTTTAGTGCCTTCTTGCAAACAGGATGCATGTTTTAAATATATTTATTCTGTACAGGCTTCCTTCTTTTCACTCTGTCAATTAGGTTAGTATTGTGGAGTAACTGCAATGTTGTTGATCCATCCTCAGTTTTCACCTATCACAGCCATTAAACTCTGTCACCATTGGCATCATGGTGAAATGCCTGAGCTGTTTCCTTCCTCTTCTGCTATCTTTGTAGTGACTGGTTGTATTAAAACTTCTTCTTAATAGGGGGGGCGCTGTTTTCACATTGGAAAAAATCGTGCCCAAATTAAACGGCCTCGTACTCTGTTCTAGATCATACAATATGCATATTATTATTACTATTGGATAGAAAACACTCTGAAGTTTCTAAAACTGTTTGAADTATATCTGTGAGTAAAACAGAACTCATTTGGCAGCAAACTTCAAGACAGGAAGTGAAAATTCTGAAAAAGGGGCTCTGTGTCAGGGCCTGCCTATTCAACTGGCTTATATTTATGGATCTGTATGCACTTCATACGCCTTCCACTAGATGTCAACAGGCAGTAGAAGGTTGAATGGAGTGTCTAGCTTGATGTGAGGCCGAATAAGAGCTTTTGGAGTGACAGGTCCAAAACTGGACAGGTCCAGTTTTCAACTGCGCGCCGGGGAACCTCACATTGTCTTCTGAAATGCGTTCGGTATAAACGACGAATTGCTCTGGCTCTGATTTTATTGGATACATATGAGAAGAACATCATAAAGTAGGATTTTTAACCGAGTTTGACTAGTTTATTCAACGTTTATTGGGAATTTTGGAATGTTTCGTTCCAGGCGCCAAGAGAGGATGGGCATGTTCGCGCCACAATGCTAGCCAAAGTAGCTAATTCGACAGAAGAAATGGACATTCTAAAACCAAACAACGATTTATTCTSGAACTAGGACTCCTTGCACAACATTCTGATGGAAGAACATCAAAAGTAAGACAATATTTATGATGTTATTTCGTATTTTTGTGGTAAATGTTGGCTCCAACAAGGCAGAGAATATGTGAGCGCTGTCTCACAATACTGCATGTTGTATGTTGTACTAAAGTTATTTTAAAAAATCTAACACAGCGGTTGCATTAAGAACCAGTGTATCTTTCATTTGCTTTACAACATGTATTTTTTGGTAAGGTTTATGATGAGTTCTTTGGTTAGATTAGGTGACTGTCCAAAATATCTCCGYACATTTTGGCGTATTGTGGCTACGTATTCACAATGTAAAACCAGGATTTGTACCTCTAAATATGCATATTTTCGAACAAAACATAAATGTATTGTATAACATGATGTTATAAGACTGTCATCTGATGAAGTTGTCCAAAGGTTAGTGATTAATTTTATATCTATTTCTGGGTTTTGTGAAAGCTATTTTGGCGGTGAATAAATGGCGTTGTGTGTTTGGCTATTGTGGTGAGCTAATAGAAATATATATTGTGTTTTCGCTGTAAAACACTTAAAAAATCGGAAATATTGGCTGGATTCACAAGATGTTTATCTTTCATTTGCTGTACACCATGTATTTTTCATAAATGTTTTATGATGAGTATTTATGTATTTCACGTTGCTCTCTGTAATTATTCTGGCTGRTTTGGTGCTATTTGTGATGGTGGCTGCAATGTAAAACTACGATTTATACCTCAAATATGCACATTTTCGAACAAAACATAAATCTATTGTATAACATGATGTTATAAGACTGTCATCTGATGAAGTTGTTCAAGGTTAGTGATTKATTTTATCTCTATTTGTGGGTTTTGTGAAAGCTACCTATGCGGTGGAAACATGGTGAAAACATGGCGTTGTGTGTTTGGCTATTGTGGTGAGCTAATATAAATACATATTGTGTTTTCGCTGTAAAACATTAAAAAAATCGGAAATTATGGCTGGTTTCACAAGATGTTTATCTTTCATTTGCTGTATTGGACTTGTGATTTCATGAAATTATATTATATGATATCCCTGTCCCGTTAGGCTAGGCTATGCTAGTCAGCTGTTTGATGAGGAGGATCCCGGATCCGGGAGGGAGACTCGTTAGAGGTTTTAATACACCATTCAATGTGTAATTAATAACTTCACCATGCTCAGAGAGATATTCAATGTCTGTTTTTTTGTTTTGTTTACCCATCTACCAATAGGTGCCCTTCTTTGCGAAGCATTGGAAAACGTACCTGGTCTTTGTGGTTGAATCTGTGTTTGAAATTCACTGRTTGACTGAGGGACCTTATAGATAAGATGAGGTAGTCATTAATAAATCATGTTAAATACTATTATTGCACACAATAGTCCAACTTATTATGTGACTTGTTCAGCAAATTTGTACTCCTGCACATATTTAGGCTTGCCCTAACAAAGGGGTTGAATACATTTCAGCTTTTAATCTTTTATTATTTCAATTTTTTTTGCGATAAACATAATTCCACTTTAACATTATGGGGTATTGTGTGTAGGCCAGTGACAAAAAAATCTCCATTTAAAACATTTTAAATTCATGTGTGGAACAAATGTGGAAAAAGTCAAGGGGTGTGAATACTTTCTGAAGACACTATAAGTCACAGAAAATAGAGGTRGTGGTGGGAGCTGCAGAGAAGTATTTAGGTGTACGAGACRTGACGTCAGAAGGGTTACAGGGTGTGTTGAGGAGTGGTGTCTCGTCCTTCCAGGGTGTTGGCCTGAGGTAGGACTAAATAGGTTTGAATGGTGGAATAGGAGAGTGGGTTTTTAAAGAGTTTAGGGTTAGATGGCAGGGTATTATTTAAATGTATTTATTTTTTCATTTTAATTATAAGGGATTTATACCCCAGTCTAGTTGGTGGCAGTAATACTACATGTATTGGATACCAACCACAGTTAAATCTCATAAAGAAGAAGTGTTTTTGGCTATTTTGGTGGCAGCCATTTTGCTCAAAAGACCTGGCAACCCTGCATTTCCAGGTAGCTACTAATTGTCAGAAAAGGGGGAGGGGGGGCCTCGAAAGAGGCAGGACTTATTTTATTGAAAATGTTGAGAATATTAATTTTAGGCCTATGTTTATTTCACCTTCAGTTCCCACGTATTACAACCTGCCAAGCCGCCAAGGAATTCCAGGTTATGCCTTTGGTGATGGGAAACGTTTTTCAGAGACAGGTAAACCAGAGGACTGCTAAATATTCTGGGTACGAGTAGGCAGTACAACGTTGAGTGACGGGATTCCAATCTACAGGAGGCTAACCTGTCACCATCACAGTGTATGTGTGTGTGTGTGTCTGTGTGGTAGGCAGGTATGATCTGGGGTCAGTGTTAGCTGTGTTAGTCCAGTGTAATCCCCTTGCATGTTTGTAAACACCTTGCTGGATGGTGCTGCCAGGGTTTATTAGCGGAGAACGACGAATGAGGACAAGACGAGGATGGCAGGAACCACCTTGAATGAGGACAAGACGAAGATGGCAGGAACCACCTTGAATGAGGACAAGACGAAGATGGGCAGGAACCCTTGAATGAGGACAAGATGAAGATGGCAGGAACCACCTTGAATGAGGACAAGATGAAGATGGCAGGAACACCTTGGATGAGGACAAGACGAGGATGACTGGAACCACCTTGAATGAGGACAAGACGAAGATGGCAGGAACCACCTTGAATGAGGACAAGACGAGGATGGCAGGAACCACCTTGAATGAGGACAAGACGAAGATGGCAGGAACCACCTTGAATGAGGACAAGACAAGATGACTGGAACCACCTTGAATGAGGACAAGACGAAGATGGCAGGAACCACCTTGAATGAGGACAAGACAAAGATGGCAGGAACCACCTTGAATGAGGACAAGACGAAGATGGCAGGAACCACCTTGAATGAGGACAAGACGAAGATGGCAGGAACCACCTTGAATGAGGACAAGATGAAGATGGCAGGAACCACCTTGAATGAGACAAGATGAAGATGGCAGAACCACCTTGGATGAGGACAAGACGAGGATGACTGGAACCGCCTTGAATGAGGACAAGACGAAGATGGCAGGAACCACCTTGAATGAGGACAAGACGAGGATAGCAGGAACCACCTTGAATGAGGACAAGACGGAGATGGCAGGAACCACCTTGAATGAGGACAAGACGAAGATGGCAGGAACCACCTTGATGAGGACAAGACGAAGATGGCAGGAACCACCTTGAATGAGGACAAGACAAAGATGGCAGGAACCACCTTGGATGAGGACAAGACGAAGATGGCAGGAACCACCTTGGATGAGGACAAGACGAAGATGGCAGGAACCACCTTGAATGAGGACAAGACGAGGATGGCAGGAACCACCTTGAATGAGGACACGGAGATGGCAGGAACCACCTTGAATGAGGACAAGACGAAGATGGCAGGAACCACCTTGAATGAGGACAAGACGAAGATGGCAGGAACCACCTTGAATGAGAACAAGACAAAGATGGCAGGAACCACCTTGGATGAGGACAAGACGAAGATGGCAGGAACCACCTTGGATGAGGACAAGACGAAGATGGCAGGAACCACCTTGAATGAGGACAAGACGAAGATGGCAGGAACCACCTTGAATGAGGACCAGACGAAGATGGCAGGAACCACCTTGGATGAGGACAAGACGAAGATGGCAGGAACCACCATGGATGAGGACAAGATGAAGATGGCAGGAACCACCTTGAATAAGGACAAGACGAGAATGGCAGGAACCACCTTGAATGAGGACAAGACGAGGATGGCAGGAACCACCTTGAATGAGGACAGACGAGGATGACTGGAACAACCTTGGATGAGGACAAGACGAGGATGGCAGGAACCACCTTGGATGAGGACAAGACGAGGATGACTGGAACCACCTTGGATGAGGACAAGACGAGGATGGCAGGAACCACCTTGAATGAGGACAAGACGAAGATGACTGGAACAACCTTGAATGAGGACAAGACGAAGATGGCAGGAACCACCTTGGATGAGGACAAGACGAGGATGGCAGGAACCACCTTGAATGAGGACAAGACGAAGATGGCAGGAACCACCTTGGATGAGGACAAGACGAAGATGGCAGGAACCACCTTGGACGAGGACAAGACGAAGATGGCAGGAACCACCTTGAATGAGGACAAGATGAAGATGGCAGGGACCACCTTGAATGAGGACAAGACGGAGATGGCAGGAACCACCTTGGATGAGGACAAGACGAAGATGGCAGGAACCACCTTGGATGAGGACAAGATGAAGATGGCAGGACCACCTTGAATGAGGACAAGACGAGGATGGCAGGAACCACCTTGAATGAGGACAGACAAGGATGGCAGGAACCACCTGAATGAGGACAAGACGAGGATGGCTGGAACCACCTTGAATGAGGACAAGATGAAGATGGCAGGAACCACCTTGAATGAGGACAAGACGAAGATGGCAGGAACCACCTTGAATGAGGACAAGACGAAGATGACAGGAACCACCTTGAATGAGGACAAGTAAACCGCCCGGAACAAACGTCAAGTAAAGAGAAAAACTCACCAGAAGCGGGC
>NC_036846.1:5860163-5872624 GCF_002910315.2 Salvelinus sp. IW2-2015
ATGGGACAGAGACGAGGATGGCTGGAACCACCTTGAATGAGGACAAGAGAAGATGGCAGGAACCACCTTGAATGAGGACAAGACGAAGATGGCAGGAACCACCTTGAATGAGGACAAGACGAAGATGCAGGAACCACCTTGAATGAGGACAAGTAAACCCGCCCGAACAAACGTCAATAAAGAAAAAACTCACCAGAAGCGGGCGTGTGAAAAACACAGGACAGGCAGAGCAGTGACTAACTGTATGCAGCAGGCTAGTTCATATCTCCAGTGTGTTTCGTCTATGGATTATGTCAATGAAGCGCATGGTGTTGTTATCCAAACGCGGTAGAGGCAAGAAATTTGGGTTCACTATCCATAAAGTGTAGATTTTAGCGGCTACACGTATGGATAAAAAGACTATCGGGACGTCCTTAGCTACCCATGCTTCACTAATTTCCATGAATTGCAGCTTATCTTAAGAATAATAATAAAGACAGGTCAGGGAAAGTGAAAAACGTCAATTGTATTAAACGTTTGGCGATTGTATAGTCACATATATGGCTGTGCTAGCTACAGCGCAGCCAGCTGTGATGGGAAGTAAATTTGTTGTCTCATTATAAATAAGAAGATGCTCATGATTCTTAATTAAAGTACGAGGTGTCAAGCGGTTGGGTTAATATATAACTTCAAAGAACAATGCCATTCTAAAATATTATCTCTACACTGTAACATGCAACATGACTGCGTAGCAGCTACAGTTTAGGCCATCTGTTAGAGAAGGAATGATCGTATTGTGATGACAAGCAACCTCAAATTGGCTTATTTCTTAACACTTATTCTGATTATCTAGGACATTTCCAGTTGGCCTCCTGTACGGTTCTGTGTAATTATTTAAACAGCCCGTATTGTCACCATCTGTGTAGTAGCTGTCAGGGTTGTAGTGAACCATGTCAACACCGACTGATACCTAACAGTTAGAGAGGAGTCTATCCACATTATCTACTGTCATGGAGAGGGAAATTGTTTAGTCATGGTGTCTGGACTGCTACATCAAGGGGAGCTGTGTGTGTGTGTGTGTGTGTGTGTGTGTTTGTGTGTGTGTGTGTGTGTGTGTTTGTACATTGTGTGTGTGTGGTGTGTGTGTGTGTGTGTGTGTGCGTGCATGTGAGTGAGTGAGTGAGTGAGGGAGTGAGTGAGTGAGTGAGTGAGTGAGTGAGTGAGTGAGTGAGTGAGGGAGGGAGGGAGTGAGGGAGTGAGTGAGAGAGTGAGTGTGTGTCCTTCCAGGATGAACGTTATCCTTGGTAGCACACTTGAATCTTTTCCAAACTATTTAACACCTGTTTCAGTGTGTCCGCCACTTACTAATGTGCATCCAGCTGTGCTAATATTAATCACATCAGCAGCTTTTATTTACAGTCAGTCAGAAAATAAATAAACAGTCTCATTCCCCTTGCCAAAGAAAGAAAGAAAGAAATGTACATTGAGATTGATTAATGAATCCGGAACGAAGGGGAGCTGTGCATATTAATGAAGATCTCTGCGTAATTATACAAGGTGAAACAATGATGTCTCCCAAAATGTTCCATATTGCAGCCGGTCGCTGAGATGTTTATCAGGGAGATTTAGGAGTGTTTGGCTCCCTCTCGTTTGTCTTGTTTAATTAGGGTAAATATGTTGGCGTGGGGTGGGGGATCAGAGCAGGAGATTAATGGGCTGCTAGAAATGCCTCTCTCTTTAAGTACACCATCCCAGCCCTGGCTGGCACCTGTGGGCCCAAGACTAATGGCTTCACTCTATTAAAAACTACACAGTACACTTGCTGTGGAAGCCTCTACTTTCTTAAAGGTGCAATCTGCAGTTTCTAAGTACATTTTTGTACTCCACTGGGTAAAATCAGGGTCGTACAGATTGTTTCTTGGTAGTCTTAACGAAATCTACTTTGAAACAGAAGTATTCGCCTCACACACGGTTATGGACTTTTAAAAAAAAGTACTATGTCAGATATAGAGTTGAAATGTATTACATTTGGAGTTTGCATCCCAATATTACACTTTATATACATCACAGAAGACTGAAATATAACAAAACCATTTGAAATACATACACCGGATTTTCAGTGGTTTAAAAAAACAGCAAGAAAGAGCTACTGATATATACCGATTGATTCTTGAAGAATATAACTTACAAATTCCTCTTGAGCTTAGTTCGTTTGCCTTATCTCCTCAGAACCCCAAATATGAGCTTGTTTCACTCCAGTATTTGCAAAAATTGTAAATGTTAACAAACACTGTTTAACCTCAAAACATCGTTAAAACTATAATGTTGATATTGTGGATTGGTCAGTCCTTGCATTCATAGCTCTGTCAATGAGTTTGAGAGTGGTTACATTTCTCCAGGCCCATCCCTCAGCTTTATACCAACACAGAGGTCGGGATGCGCTATATTGTTTCAACTATGGACTGCCCCTTTAAGGAGAGAGAGTGTGTGTGTGTTTGTTTTCATAACTTCGATGTGTGTGTGTACGTGTGTGTATTGGGAGTTCACTACCTTTACATTGACCATTGAGAATAACATTTCAGAAATGCCTGCAATTTACAGTTTGCTTACATGTCATTGTATTCTCTGAGTATTTCTATTAGATTGTATGTTGCCATAGTCACCATCCTCCTCTCTCTGACTGTGCATGTATGTGTGTGTGTGTGGGTGTGTGTGTGTGAGAGAGAGAGAGAGAGAGCGTGTGTGTGCATGCATGCGTGCCGAACTGCGTGTGTGCGTTTGTGTGTTTCTCCTTTCAACCACTAGATGGTACTGTTTCTGTTCCCTTCATTCAGCACCAGTTATTGTCCGTGTGTATGAATATGAAAACTGTACATCAACAACATAGGTTTTGAATTAATGTTGCCATTCATTTAACTTGTACCATCCTCTAGAGATCTGACCTAGCGGTTTAGAAAGAAAGGTAACAAATTGATCTGAAATAGACAAAACAAATGTTATTTCCTCTCTTCTCCCAGTGTAATGTTAGGTGCTCTTAGGTCTCTTCCATTATTGCAGGGTCTTCTATCGCTCATTCAGTGTATCAGAACTGATTGCTTCTCACTGCCAGACAGAACAGAGCGTAATGAATCTCCAGTTTCCACTGGCACAGACATTACCCATTCCACCTCCACGGAGCACCGAGAGGAGAGACAGACTCAAATCTATTCATTTGAGCTACTGCTTTGGCAGAGAAAAAATTCTGCTAATATTTTATAACGTCAGTTCACTCATCTGTCACTGTCTCTTTGCACCATGAGGCATTCCTCCTAATCACAAAAATCAAGTTAGATAGAGAAGTTGAGAATATTATTGATTTCATTGCAAATTTACCTGTGCAATCTACAAATCACCATATAGGACTCTCAGTATCAGATTAAAGTGGTGTGTATACCTGTAGCTTCCAGTCCTTGTTATATTATTGTCAAGATACACTCTCCCTCAAACACAAATACACATGCACATGGTACACGCACAAACACAGAGAGAGAGAGAGAGAGGAGAGGGAGGGGGAGAAAGGGAGCGAGAGAGAGGGAGCAAGAGAGAGGGGGGAGAGAGAGGAGGGAGAGGGGAGCGAGAGAGTGAATGAGAGAGAGGGAGCGAGAGAGCGAATGAGAGAGAGGGGAGAGGAGGACGAGGTAGAGGAGGAGAGTGAGAGATAGGGAGCCGAGAGAGAGAGAGAATGAGAGACACATGGGGAAGAGAGGAGGAAGGGGGAGAGGGGAGAGAGAGGAGGAAGAGGGGGATGATGAGAGAGAGACGGAGATAGGGAGCAGAGAGAGTGAATGAGAGAAGAGGAGGATAGAGAGCGAGAGAGAGAGAGAGAGAGAGGAGAGGAGAGAGAGGAGAGAGAGAGAAAGAGAAGGAGAAGAGAGAGAGAAGAGATGAGAGAGAACAGAGAGGAGAGAGAAAGGGGACAGATAGAGAGAGAGGAGAGAGGAGAGAGAGAGGAGGGAGAGAGGATATGGAGCAGAAAGAAGAGAAGAGATAGAGAAGAATGAAGAGGAGGAAGAGAGAGAGAGAATGAGTAGAGAGAGAGATTTGGAGGGGGAGAGAGAGGTGAGGGGAGAGACAGGAGAGAGAGAGGGGAGGGAGGGAGGGAGGGAAAGACAGACAGACAGAGACAGAGACAGAGTGAGAGAGCAGCAACCAGAGTGGGTGTTTGTGCTGCGGTGTTTGACACTGCTTGCTGTGCTAATTGCACCAGGCAGTGTTTGTGTAATAATCAGTGGTTCAAAACATCTGTGCTTCAACATAAACGTGTCCCCATACAAACCCACATCAACAGGGAAATAGAACTGAGAGGAAATGTCATCCTTTTGATAAATAGCCGTTTTCGATTCATCCTCTTAGAGCGTTTTCACACAGTTCTGAGCTATAGTTTAATTCAGAGTTTGGTTAATTGTCACATTATGTTTTTTTATTTGGTCCGGTTGCTTTCACATTGCCAAATGTCAAACGAACTAAATGCCTAAACAATACCACGTGTTCATGCAAGTCATTTGTTTATTGGAGAAAAATGCTCACGTTAAATCCATCTATGAATGTCATGACAAAAAACGAGCGATGTATCCCACACTTCATATTACTTTCCCTTTGGTCTTCCAACAACATACAGGAGGAAACAGAGCAATTCAGTAGCCTATATCCCGATCTCCCCTAATCACAATCAATCAATCAAATGTATTTATAAAGCCCTTTTACGCCAGCCGATGTCACATAGTGCTATACAGAAACCCAGCTGAAAACCCCAAACAGCAAGCAATGCAGATGTAGAAGCACGGTGGCTAGGAAAAACTCCCTAGAAAGGCCAGAACCTATAGAGGAACCAGGCTCTGAGGGGTGTACTCTTCTGGCTGTGCCGGGTTGCATCAAATGCGCTTATAAATGTGCTGCTACACAAATCAAATCAAATTGTATTAGTCACATGCGCCGAATACGACAGGTACAGTGCCTACGAGCCCCTAACCAACAATGCAGTTTAAAAAAAATATGAGTAAGAATAAGAAATAAAAGTAACAAGTAATTAAAGAGCAGCAGTAAAATAACAACAGCGAGACTATATACAGGGGGCTACTGGTACATAGTCAATTTGCGGGTGCACAGTTTAGTTGAGGTACTATGTACATGTAGGTAGAGTTATTAAAGTGATGATGATGAGGTAATATGTACATGTAGGTAGAGTTATTAAAGTGATGATAACAACAGAGAGTAGCAGTAAAAGAGGGGGGGGGGTAATGCAAATAGTCTCGGTAGCCATTTAATTAGATGCTCAGGAGTCTTATGGCTTGGGGGTAGAAGCCTCTTGGACCAAGACTTGGTGCTCGGGTACTGCTTGCCGTGTGGTAGCAGAGAGAAGAGTCTATGACTAGAGTGGCTGGAGTCTTTGACAATTTTAGGGCCTTCCTCTGACACCGCCTGGTGTAGAGGTCCTAGATGGCAGGAACCTTGTCCCCAGTGATGTACTGGGCCGTACGCACTACCCTCTGTAGTGCCTTGCGGTCAGAGGCCGAGCAGTTGCCATACCAGGTAGTGATGCAACCAGTCAGGATGCTCTCGATGGTGCAGCTGCAGAACCTTTTGAGGATCTGAGGACCCATGCCAAGTCTTTTCAGTCTCCTGAGGGGGAATCGGTGTTGTCGTGCCCTCTTCACGACTGTCTTGGTGTGCTTGGACCATGMTAGTTTGTTGGTGATGTGGACACCAAGGAACTTGAAGCTCTCAACCTGCTCCACTGCAGCCCCGTTGATGAGAATGGGAGTGTGCTCGGTCCTATTTTTCCTGTAGTCTACAATCATCTCCTTTGTCTTGATCACATTGAGGGAGAGGTTGTTGTCCTGGCACCACAAGGCCAGGTCTCTGACCTCCTCCCTATAGACTGTCTCGTCGTTGTCGGTGATCAGGCCTACCACTGTTGTGTCATCGGCAAACTTAATGATGGTGTTGGAGTTGTGCCTGGCCGTGCAGTCATAAGTGAACAGGGAGTACAGGAGGGGACTGAGTATACACCCCTGAGGCCCCTGTGTTGAGGATCAGCGTGGCGAATGTGTTGTTACCTACCCTTACCACCTGGGGGCGGACCGTCAGGAAGTCCAGGATCCAGTTGCACAGGGAGGTGTTTAGTCCCAGGGTCCTTAGCTTATTGATAAGCTTTGAGGGCACTATGGTGTTGAACGCTACGCTGTAGTCAATGAATAGCATTCTCACATAGGTGTTCCTTTTGTCCAGGTGGGAAAGGGCAGTGTGAAGTGCAATAGAAATTGCGTCATCTGTGGATCTGTTAGGGAGGTATGCAAATTGGAGTGGATCTAGGGTTTCTGGGATAATGGTGTTGATGTGAGCCATGAACAGCCTTTCAAAGCACTTCGTGGCTACAGACGTGAGTACTACGGGTCGGTAGTCATTTAGGCAGGTTACCTTAGTGTTCTTGGGCACAGGGATTATGGTGGTCTGGTTAAAACATGTTGGTATTACAGACTCAGACAGGGAGAAGTTGAAAATGTCAGTGAAGACACTTGCCAGTTGGTTAAAGCTAGCTCGCAGTACATGTCCTGGTAATCAGTCTGGCCCTGTTGACCTGTTTAAAGGTCCTACTCACATCGGTTGCGGAGAGCGTGATCACACAGTCTTCCGGAACAGCTGATACTCTCATGCATGTTTCAGTGTTGTTTGCCTCGAAGCGAGCATAGAAGTAGTTTAGCTTGTCTGGTAGGCACGTGTCACTGGGCAACTCTCGGCTGTGCTTCCCTTTGTAGTCTGTAATGGTTTGCAAGCCCTGCCACATCCGACGATTGTCAGAGCCAGTGTAGTACGAATGTTTCAGAGATATCATGATACTGTGTGCATTTCATCAAACGTTCTCAGTCAAACCGCCAAAAATACTGTGCGCTTCTGGTTCTTTTCCTGTGTTTGGTCCAGACTGTGTTCTCAACTGCAGCGCACCACAGTACAAATGGAATTAGACCACCCTTTTAGAGTGAACCACGGTGCATTGTTTAGTCGAGTTGAATCAGACCACCCTTTTAGAGCGAACCACGGTGAATTGTTTAGTCGAATGGAATCAGACCACCCTTTTAAAGTGAACCACGGTGCATTGTTTAGTCGAATGAAATCAGACCACCCGTTTAGAGTATACCACGCTGAATTGTTTAAATCGCTCCTCCTGAGTGCGGACAGAGTGTTCACACTAGTACAAACAAACTAAACTAAGGGGGAAATGCACCTAACCGCTCCAAACCAATTTGGTGTGAATGCTCCCTTATTCAATGTACTATTACTCCTCTAACCTCGTTTGCCCTGAGTGATAGAGGCCAGAGTTCAAGGGTTATGGAGAGGTGAGGCCGGATCGATGCGGGATCCGTGTTCGACCAGCAGATTTCTCTCATGAAACCCTATCGGCTATGCATCTCAGCCTGTATCCGCTGTGGGCGTGATGGATTTTAACGACTGCTGGGGAGAGATCACAGCCTTGTGCTGACCCCCAGTCAAACAGCCTGCATCGATTATTGAGCCACGGTGGTGGGTGGAGGTAGAGAGAACCGCTGCGGCCACAGAGGCCCCCCACTCCCTCCACCTTCCCCTAGCCGTGAGTCTCCCTGCCCAGCTGACTGACGTCTCCCAGCTCTAAATCCTGCTGAATGGATCCTGATCTAATCATATATGGGAGCTGCTCTGTCCCCCCCCCCCCCCCCCGAGCCACCATCCCTGGCTGGGTCTAATCGGGCTTTAACATGTGCAATCCACATTCCATCACTCGATTAGTGTTCGGAGGCTGCATCTCGCTTGCTAGACGGCTCCTTTCTGTTACCCCTTGTTCTTGCTTGAAGCGGGCTCTAATGCGCAGGCCAGGGAAAGCGTGAGGGCATGCTGGCTGCTAACTATCGCCCTCTCGCCGACACCGAGCAGGAAGTGGAATGACTACTGCTTTCACGGGCTCATCGGCTTGAGAAATGAGGAGGAAGGGTTTTCTACACAGATTGAGATGCAATGACACTATAATCTTGACTAGAGTGTTTAGACTGCTTGGAGGTAGTGAGAGATAGACTAGGACATTGTAATCACCCCCCGCCATCTCTATAGAGACAGTAGAATCACCCCCACAGCTCTCTGGATATAGACAGTAGAATCACCCCCACAGCCAAGTCGATGATAGAGACAGTAGATCACCCCCAACAGCTCTATAGTCAGATAAAGAGAAGATAGTAGAAATCACCCCCCACAGCCAGTACTCTGATAGACTAGAGACAGTAGAATCACCCCCACAGCATATCTTGACTAGAGACAGTAGAATCACCCCACAGCCAGCATAGTGACTAGAGAAGTGAATCACCCCCAGCCTAACTTCTGATATAGAACAGCATAGAATCACCCCGCACATAGTCCGATATAAGACTAGAGAATGAATCACCACAGCCAACTCTGATTAGATAGAGACAGTAGAATCACCCCCAAGCCAGACTCTGTTAAGACTAGACAAGTAGAATCACCCCCACAGCCAAGTCTCGAATAGAGAGACAGTAGAATCACCCCCACAGCCAGACTCTGATATAGAGACAGTAGAATACCCCACAGCCAACTCTGAATTAACTAGAGCAGTAGAATCACCCCCAACGCCATGTCCTGATAGACTAGAGACAGTAGAATCACCCCCACAGCCTCTCTGAATAAGAGACAGTAGAATCACCCCACAAGCCAATCTGATAGACTAGAGCAGGTACTCACCCCGCAGCAGTCTATGTATGAGACGTAGAATCACCCCACAGCCAGCTCTGATACTGAGAGAAGAATCCCCCACAGCCACTGTCTAGAGACAGTAGAATCCCCCCCACAGCCATGACTCTGATAGACTAGAGACAGTAGAATCACCCCCACGCCAACTCTGATATACTAGGACAGTAGAATCACCCCCGACTCTATGACTATGAGACAGTAGGATCACCCCCACAGCCAACTCTGATAGACTAGAGACAGTAGAATCACCCCCACAGCAAGCTGATTATAGAGACAGTAGAATCACCCCCACAAGCTCTCTGACTATAGAGACAGTAGAATCACCCCACACACCATACTCTGATATAGAGACAGTAGAATCACCCCCACACAGCCATACTCTGTATAGAGACTAGATCACCCCCACGGCTACTCTGTATAGGACAGTAGAATCACCCCCACAACCATACTCTGATAAAGAGACAGTAGAATCACCCTCACAACCATAGTCTGATATAGAGACAGTAGAATCACCCCCACAACCATACTCTGATATAGATACAGTAGAATCACCCCCACAGCCATACTCTGATATAGAGACAGTAGAATCACCCCCACAGCCATACTCTGATATAGAGACAGTAGAATCACCCTCACAGCCATAAAGGTAAATAAAGGTAAAGTATAAATAAAATGCAAGAGAAAGGTCTTTATATCATAAAGGAGTTTAGGTGCAATTTAGATTTAGTAGTGTGTGTGAAAAGTTTCAGACTGATCCAGTGAAACATTGCAATACTGCACAATATTTTCTATCAAGTCTGCCCAAATGTGCCGAATTGGTCAATTGATACATTTTCAAGTACATAACTATAGAGAACATACACAAATGCTATGGTAATACAACATGTAAGTTTACACACTCCCAGGAATGTCCTACATGATGGATAATTAGCTTCCCTTCAGAAAAAACACCAACCTTCACACATCTAGATGGCTGGGCAGGGTGGCTATGGGGCCAGAGACAGCAGGGGTTCAAACTGTAGAACCCAGTTCCTACATTTGAATATAAAAATGGATTTGATCAAACAAAACTGTGCTACATTTTATCTCTGGGACTCTCAGGATGACAAATCAGAGCAAGATTACTGAATGTAAGTACATTATTTACCTTCAGAGGTAAACGTATCAAACCAGTTGCCGTGCTAAAAGTTTGTTGTGGTTGTGCATTCTCCTCAAACAATAGCATGTTTTTTTTCACTGTAATAGCTACTGTAAATTGGACAGTGCAGTTAGATTAACAATAATTTAAGCTTTTTGCCCATATAAGACATGTCCATGTCCTGGAAAGTTTGCTGTTAGTTACAATGTCATTCTAGTCACATTAGCGCACGTTAGCAACAACCGGACCCGGTATAGGGACACCGATCCCGTAGATCCTTAAAAGGTTAAATAGATGTAATTTCTCCTTAATTTAATTGAAATACTGTGCAACTCAATAGGAGGAAGGTGTTCAAATCAAATCAAAGTGTGTTTGTCACGTGCGCCGAATACAACAGGAATTCACAACAGAATTCACCCTACAGTGAAATGCTTACTTACAAGCCCTTAACCAACAGTGCAGTTCTTAAGTAAAATATGTTTAATAGGTAAACAAGAGATAAGTAATGAAAGTTTAAAAAATAACAGTAGTGAGGCTTTATACAGGTGGTACCGGTACAGAGTCAATGTGCGAGTGCACCGGTTAGTTGGGCTATTTGAGGTAATATGTACAGTACATGTATGATTAGTTAAAGTGGCTATGCATGATAACACATCAGGAATTAACTGTGGAAAAGAAGTGCTTTCATGCTTCTAACGCTCCGCAGGAGGGACTTCGTCGGCACACTACATTGGAAAAAAATAGAAGTAGATCCAGTAGGAAAATAAATAATACAGAGAAGGATTCTGTCATAGCACTATTGCAGAACCAACAAGCTAGACATCATTCTTGATTACGAAAAATGCTCAGATTCGTGCCTATGAGCATTCCTCTCATGCTCGGCTACAACGTACTCGTTGTTACCATTACAATTGAATTGGGAACAATCGAAATGTCCGTGGAACATCACAGCTGCCTGTCTAGTGCTCGTTTTTCCACATACTCATGTCGCGCCACAGAAAGTGGGTTGTTGGGAGAGAGGAAGAATCGATTTCCCCTTTTTCTTCCATACTCTCTTTTCTTCCTCACACCACTATGCAACTGACCTCCGAGACATGACATGAATGTAACAACGAGTACGTTAAGTTATTGAGAAGAGTCCCCTTTCTGTGCCATTATCATGAACCACTAGCAGCTGAATGTGTGCCGAGAGAGATCGCACGCGGTAACCTGAATGACATATTTGTTCATATAATCAGACGAAGTTCGTTGATTTCTCTGATTCAATGTGAATAAGCTACAAGTCCTGCACCTTATTTATTTTCATATCCATCACGTCTCACTCCATTTTCAGAGTGCTTCACGCATGTCTGTGAAGAAAGCCTGAGTTTGGTAATTGCGCTCACGGCACCAATTTCAGAATAATGAGCACAACGCTCTGACTCTTTCCACAGGATAATTCTGAGAGGTCTATCGCGCTTTAGATCCAATTAATATGAAAGCAACTCTTTCCACAGGTGACGCATTACTACAATTGGTCTCGTATGTATGGTATTAGCATGACGCCCCGACAGTGGTCGACGAAGTTAGTATCGATAGTGGAAACGAGCATGACGCGCATGGCTATACGATGCATGGGAACGACCCGAGGGCGAAGGAGAAAGTCGAGGGATAGAAATTGGAGGAGATAGATGAGAGAGAGGCGGAAAGAAAAGGGAGCGAGGAACGAGATCGAGAGAGGAGAGAAAGAGAAGTGCTAGAAATGGAGAGCAGAGGGCCAAAAAGGGGAAGCGAGAGATCGAGAGAAGACAGAGATGAAGAGAGCAAGAGAGAAAAGGATAGTCGTGAGGAATGGAAAGTATAAGAACTAACAGAAAGGCAAAGGATAGATGATAATTCTCTATCCCTCTAGCACAGCTTATAATTATCAATAAGGACAAGACCAGCTGAAAATTTTCACTCTAACCTTATTCCACCTCTTAGGCAAGCTGTAGAAGCTTTTTAATTAAGAAGGACAGCTTCCATCTTGCCATTATGCAAAGTAACCGGTTCATGAGTTTCTGTTGGAAGCTTATCTACGAAATTATAGAGAGGGTTGACTCATGCATTCCCAATGACGCTCCGTTAATATTGCCACTTTCATCTGTCTGCACAGAGAAAGAATGGAAACACATGATTAACATACATGGTTAACACACAGTTACACACCACACACACACACACACACACAACCCAACACCAAAACTGCAACAAAGAGCGAGAACTTTCTCGATGACGAATTATGAGGTCTGCATCCAATGAGCGTCGTAATATACACTTCATTCTGTTCTTGCCTGTACAGAAGAGAAGAAGTGGAAAGCACATCGATCACATACATGCACGTACGCACACATTACAAACCCCCACACACCACACACCCACACACAACACCACCACACAGCACACACAGCACACACACCACACACACACACACACACACACACGACACACACACGCACACACACACACACACAGCACACACAACACACACACACACACACACACACACACACACACACACACACACACACACACAACACAACACACACACACACGA
>NC_036846.1:5872649-5896262 GCF_002910315.2 Salvelinus sp. IW2-2015
AGTGTTTGGTATATCATGTACCATCATTGGTACTCACACACACAACACAGCACCACACACACTACCACACACACTCACACACACACACACACCACAAACACAAAACACAACACCATAACACCAGCTACCCACCACACCACTCATCACAACCAACACCGCACACACACCACCACAGCCACATCCCACACCACTACCACACCTACAACCACCACAACAGAGGTGCAGCTTTCCATCGTACATATCTGTTCTCTGTTCCGCCTTGAGTCCGACGAACCACTGTTCGTCACAACCCACCTTCGGAACTCTTTGCTATGTCTACTTCCGGACTGTAACCAAAGATATCGCCGTAATTCCCCCCCGCTTGTCCATCATTTGACCAACACACCTGCACGCCCTGACGCAGTACAAGCGAGCATACTGCATGGACTGCAACTCTGATACCAAACGCTACTGTCCTGACCTGTGACGACGCGCTGACACTATCTCATCGACATGACCCGAATTTATTTTCATTGTAAGATCCTTCATTCAGTCCTCCGCCACCCCTACTCATTCAGGCGTGCCAGACCGCTCCTGGGGCCCGAATTAGAAAATCCAATGAAAGCCCTCACTGTCCCAATCTTTCGATAACACTCAATATAATTCTACATGTGCATGTATTCGCTGCCGTGATCCAGTGATATATGTAAACAGACCTTACCCTAGTTTAGCGCTAGTCAGCATGTAGCCAGCTAGCAATAGTAGACGAAGAGCACTTCGTAGAAGAGAGAGGGACCAAACGAGAATGCGCAGAAAATGCAGAACCAGGTGCACACAGAGTCAGAGGCGAACACACGCGGCGCTCAGCACGACTGCCGAAGAGGCACGCGACCAGCGAAGGAGAGATGACAAAAGACAACCGGGACATATGATGACTTATCACATACACAGAATGAAATTCTACCTATCCCATTACACTCTCTGGCACCAGCCCTAATCTCTGATAAAAGACACCACCCGTGCACGCAACTACACCCTTTGCTACTCCCAGTTGGATAGCTGTTCCTAGAGGACCATATCCATTTTACACCCTACTACAGCGGGAATTCCTCGTGGTACACGAATTAAGACAGGTCTGACATCACACGATAGGAGCGCAGCCTCTCGTAAACTTTACACTTTCTATTTCTAGCCCTGCCGATAGCTAATCAGAGCGGAAAGAACGTGAAAGCCATCCAAGGCATCTCACACAACACCATCCGCGCCCATACGCACACATTACACTCACACACACACCCACCACACACACACACACACCACCTACACCACACACACCACACACACACACACACCACAGCACGCCCACGACCCCCAACCCACTACACGACACACACACACACACACACACACACAACACACACACACAACACACACACACACACCACCACACACACACACACACAACACCCACCCACACGACACACCACACACCCCATCCACAGCACCACAGCACCGATCCATTCCGCATTCCCTGCACACATATTCGCTCCAGCGAAGACATCCCTCACCCCCCCACCACAATTCAATGTCTACCTATACACCAATCCATCTCCGACTCCCTTGACTCCCAATTCCTTAAGCTTAACTCACCCATAGTTACTCTATGATTCCCCTCTCACTCCTCCCCACCCTCTCCATCTGTCTCGTCTCCTCTCTTCTTACCTAAGCATAATATAATCATCTGACCTGCCATACAATATTCTTCTCCGGTAGTTGCATTGAGATTGAAAACAGCTTACCTGGATCCTATAGCAAACTGGGCCACACATGTTCGTTATAACCAGTAGAACCCAATTAGCTGACTTTGCTCAGATGAAAGCTGTGTGCTGGCATACCTCCAGCAGAGCGTAGCACAATGAGGCGCGTCCAAGCCATTGTGAACAATCTCACATGGTAACAGCCTAATTATTCTCAACAAGATGAGATTAATACGCATCTTTTACTTGCGACTGATCTCCATCCTTATTAATCACAAGGACTAATGTTACGGCCACTCGTCTTCCGTGTCTGATGACCAACAGAATCGAAGTCTCTCTTAACCACCCTGAGTAACCCCCACTTCTCTACCCTATTCCTCCCTTTCCTATCCATCTCTCCCTCTCTCCCCGTTTCCTACGACCTGCATCCCTTCCCTCTCCTTCCTCTCCTCCTGTTCCCTATCCACCTTTCCTATCCATCCCAATTTCCCTCCGCTCTCGTCCCTCCCTTCCAGATGCCTACGCTTTCTCCCTTCCTCTATGCCACATCTTCCCATCACACCCTAACTTCCTCTATCCTCATCTCACCCTTTTCCTCCCCTGCTCTCCTGCCTTCACTACCCATTCTACTCACTCTCCAACTTCCTTCTCTCCACCTGTTTACTGCCATTCTCTCCTTCCTCCCCTTCCCGCTCCTCATCTCCCCTTTATGCGTCCCTTTCTTCTTACATTCTTCACCTTTCCTTCTCTTCCACTTAACGGGATCTGGCCACCCTCTCTGGCCAGTCGGTCCTGCAATGTTTCTCATTCGTCTTGGCCTACTCCCTCTCCCTTCCCTCTCCGTTATTCTTGCTTGCCCGCTTACTCTAACTCCTACCTCCACGCCTCGTCTCCGCTCCTCTCTGTGTCTCTACCGTTCATCATTGACCATCTGCATATCATCGGGGCGTTTTTCCCTTTCCACTATTTTCTACCATTTCAGACAAGAGCAACCTGATCAGCAACCTGATGGGCTCCCGTCCTTCAACAACCTACCGTCACTCGCAACAGCACGAGTCTTGGTCACATCCGACTGTACGAAAACAGGAGAGCGCAGTGTGTTCACCACCTGTAAGCACACAGGGAAAGAGTGACAGGTTCAACACTGTCAATCAGGAGGAAGGGACAGTGTTCAAACTGTCGCCACAGGAGCACGACCAGTGCTTCTATAGCAATTCGTCAAACAGCAACAAACCCCCATAGAGGCAGCGTCAAACTGCAAACCCTCGATCATGCACAGCACGGCCAACAGGGAAGCATGACTAGCGTTCTCAACACTGCCTGAACTCGGGACTAAGCACAGGGTTGACAGCATTGCGCGAACACAGGATCATAAGGCTTGAGGCAATTGGCACAACAAGCAGAAGGGCCAGGCCATTGAGGCATGTGAACAACAGGTAAGAGCGACAGCGGTGCATGAAACAACAGCAGCCACACCAACGGTCGACCAGCCGGTTGAGGCCAGTAGGAAACAATCACTGCTTACAAAGAGGACAAGGTGACGCCTATATCGAGCCACACAGGGAACCGACAGCGGGTTGATAGGCATTAGGCGAAAGCAGTCACGCAGGTAAGCTTGCAGGGCTATTGTCGGACACAGGAGCGAGGACGAGTTTTTGTTTGTTTGTACGCACTTGAACAAGACAGATGAGGAACAGGGTTGAAGCATTGGAACAACAGAGCACGAGAGGCAGGGTGAGGCATCATGGCACAGGAGAGGGAACAGGGTTGGGCAGTTGGAAACCAGGAAAGAAGGCCCCAGGGTTGAGCATTGCACATCCCACAGCGAGAGGACCAGGTTTGAGGGCCCATTGCCACACAGGCGAGGAGCAGACATGCATAGGCACGTTGTACAAACCTGGCCGGAGACGCAGGTTTGAGGATGATGAACACATAGAGGGAGGGACAGTGGTTGAGGCATGGAAACAACACGGAAGGATAGGATTACAGCGGCGGCCTTCGTCAAAGCATTTCACAATTCACATCAACATTCTAAGATTTTACAACGTGCCGCCTAAATCACATACCTATCTAGTGAAATGACCCCTTACTTACTGAGCGGCTATCCTAACCCCAACATCAGCTGCAAAACACTGTATTTAGTCCTGTACAATAGGTCAAGAAAGAATAAAAACCAACAACAAGTCAATAGACTGTAAAAACCGTGCGCGGATCATTATACGGCTAGCTATCGGGCTATAAATAACGAGGCCACATTACAACACGGTTTGCAGGTCTTGTTGAGTGGTAGTAATTAACTTGTAATATGGTAAAGTGAATATGGTTTATATGATGAACAGAGAGTAGCAGTAGCGAAAGAAGGGTTAGCGAGTGGTGGTGGCGGACCATGAGAATCTGCACCAGTAGCCAAGGCTGACACTGGTATGTCGTGCCCATGAGGCTGGGATGCTTACATTGAATGCTATACGTTAAAGTGACCTGCTGCATACATTAAACAGGAAGCAGCACGTCATAAGAAGAGGGTTGGGGGGGCACACATCAAATGTCCGGTAGCCATTTGATACCCTGTTCAGGAAGTCTGTATAGCTTGGTCAGGTAAAAACTGTGATGAGAGCTTCTTGATTTAGACTTGGCGCTGCCGGTACCTCTTGCCATGCGGTAGCAGACGAGACAGTCCTGACTGGAATTGAGGACATAGCTTGAAGCTTGTGACGCAAAGGAAAGCGACAGTGTGAAGCATTGCTGCTCTTGGTTCATGTAGTGGTCTACGTTTGTTCTTAGGGCAAGGTTCTTGTCTCAATAACAAGGTTGACTATTGCATCGCTCTTTTCATCTTCGTACTCTCGCCAGCCCTGCAGGGCTTGATTTAGTTTTTTAATGGAGCACTAGCTGGACCAACGTGTCGTGCAAGTTTTCCCCCATGTGGAACATCTGTAATCCTGCTCAGACTGCCTCCAACCCCATAGTGCTCATTCGCCTCAGTCATCGACACGCCACCAGGCAATGGAAACAGGCAGCTTTGTCGTGGGGTGTTCTCTGTGTAAAGTTTCTTCAGTCTATTATCCACAACAATTGATATTCGGCTCTGATTTCCTATGATTATGCGACATGGCTGGCTCTCGAGGCAACGCCGGCCTCCTCGGAGCCAACCCTCACACCTTCTTAAAACACCTGTGGACATACGGCTCTCATTATAATCCTGGACCTTTAAGCTCAGGCCTACTCCCCCCCTCCCCCACCCGCCATCAACACAAACTAGTCCATCCCCAACCTCATCGTATTTCCGCACACTCCACGTCATAATTGCATTTGACACAGTTGATCAACAACGGGCCTAAAGTCTCAACATCCTCAGACATCTTCTAACATTGGAACTGACAAATATCTCTTTGTCTCTCTCTTGTGGATCTCCCCCTAAGTCCGCAACATCACCCCCCCACCCAATCAAGCCACCCTCCTCCAATCCTGATTCCTTAGGTTGACTAAGTAACTCCTCTGCGCACCCGAGCAATGTCACTGCCGACATACTTATCCCGGCTTATCAAACCCCGTTCATAGGGCAACGGCAGATCCAGAAGAAGAACTCAAACTGACGCCAGCGCATAACTTGATTGATCACTACGTGATTTAGCCTGGGGAGAGTACAGGCTACCACTATTAATTTGCATCGTTAGGCACATTAGCCAACCATCCACATCTTTGATCCATGCAAGTCCTAGGTAGAGTATCGAGACACGGGGGTAACCAAAACGACTCCCGCAGCTCCTCCTCCCCGCGGGCGTGTGGCGGTCTGATGTTGATCCATGTTTGTAGATCGCCGGCAGCCTACACTAACAGATTTCCTGCTCCCGGGCGAGCCGTGTAACGAGGTACTTGAAGAACTGAAAGTGGAATGGTAGAGTGCAGCGGCCGAGCCCAGACACGGAACATCCGAACGTGCGCAGCACTAAGAGATCCATATGAAATGTAGCGATTGCCCCAACTGCTCGCAGTTAGGCCCCACAACTCAACTCGGGGGTCCCGCCTGGCCATATCATCACATACCTTGACCGCACCTCCACATGCCTGTGCACACAACCACGCCACGCAACCTATAATATGACAAATTAAAGAAGAAGCACCAGTCTTCCGACCAACCTCCTCCATCTCGCTCCTGCCCGACACATAGGAAGATACATACGACTTTATACTAATCGGTACCGACGATAACATAGAATCAGCTGATAATTTACAAGTCCGGCGTTCACACAATTATCACACAAATTGGAACTTCCGAATCATAGCACAAGCCTCTATAGAATGAACGCAACGCTGTGTGTGAGAATTGCTACTCAACGAAAACTAATCGATCTGTTTTCATTTCCGTTAACAGCTATTTTTTCATCAACGACGAGATCCCAAGAACCTTAAGCCATGTGAACTAGTATTCTAACAGCCGGACGTTAATCCCGATCCTCATAACTTCACAGCCCCAACAAATTCTCTAGTGCCTTGCATCTCACGCTGCCTAAAGCAATCTACCGTGGTTGTATTAATCAATATGGCTTTGCGTTTACTCTCCATCCTCTTTGCGGGCTGGTAGGCCATACAACAACAATCCACTTTGAGCCCTGCAGCTGGCGTAGCCACTGTAACTTCAGATTACGTCTTTTGATATCGCTACCCGCATATCGCTGTAGAGACACAGCATTCAATGGCCCAAACCAACAAAACGTCGTTCATATAAATTTTATCATCATGATTATAATGATACAGACGCAACTACCGTCAAATTGAGTGCTGTACTAGTTACACACACGTAACTAAGAGAGATGAGGGACCGGCGACGTCCATGCGTATCCGATTTTACTCACAGGTTGACGAGGAACGAGGCTGAGTGTCAGTATGTGTCGGGACGTGAGTGTAGCCCTCTTCTGCTTACACGTAATAGGTATGATCCTTGCGCTGCATAATTTCACTCCTGTCTCTATATTGATGATGCCTGTTTTTGAGGTAGGCGATCGTTGATTTGTAGCGATACGGATGGGGGAGCAGGGAAGCCGGCACCCCCCCCCTCTGCTTACATTCTGAACTACCTCAGTTTCTCCTCAACACCTGTCCCCGGCTGTGGTTCCCATGAAGTGCCCCACCGGCCGCCCATCCCACTCTTACGACGACCAAGTCGTGATGAATCCGAGGGAGCGGGATGGCAAGCCGCTAGTGATCTTATTTCGTATTCTCACGTGTGAAACTTCGCTCTAGCACCACGTAACTGACACTGTCAGCAGCACAACCGACCCACTGCAGCGCTTGACTCTATCGTGTGCTTGTGTTTCGCAGAATATCAGTGTCTTTAGGAACTGTATTTCTATACTAGATAAGACCACTAGAAGTTACCTACTCACTCTGGTGTATACCTGACACGTAAAACAGAATCTCATACGTTACTCGTCCTGTAGTAGGATCTTTTACTGATCGGCAACTGGATTCACGATTCAGAGAAATGGTACAGAGTACAGCAGTCGCTGAACCACATCATTTCCTCCGTGTTATACAATGCTTGTTAATTATACCGTTATCGCACTGCTGGTGTATCAATGAGACATCCACTCGCCCTTGTCCCTAGAAATTTTAGAGGTCCTTGGAGAGAGCGCAGTGGATAGTCTCTTACTATATCTCACACTGTAGTGGACAGCGCCACTAGGACGTAAAACAATCCACATTGACGCATACTCGCTACGCTACTAGTGCAGAACGCCACCTAGAAATCAATTTAGCATTTTGTCTACTCGCATTCACTGACATCAGTACTCTCTTAGCTCTGACTCAGATTCTCTTGTGGATATGCACTAGATTGTGGACAAGGCCGCAGAATACAATCACTAATATCATCATTGTTAATTCAACCCGCACCAATTAACGAGAGGGCGCTACATAAGCTTTTACACGCCTGATATCACTTTGCCCTAATTGACATAGCCTCTCGACCTCGCACTCACACAGCCAATAGTCAGATAACACAATCTATCCATTTTACGGAACTAACTAACCACACACCGACCCACTCCGGAAACTAACGAGAAACACTCTACCTCTTCTCTTCGCCTTCGTTAGTTCCCCGCCTCACTTCACCTGGCAGATAGCAAGACGCTTAGTTATTAATCGTACAATACACCTCACCTCCATCGAGGCACTAACTTTACACACACAAGTTCCACAATCACGAAGAGATGTCAGAATCGAAACTATCCACACAGGTTCGGGATGGAGGAACTCTCATGTGACTCTTCATTATGACTCAGGGCTTATAGACTGTAAGCACTTTTATTTAATAATGGCTACCCCCTCACTTACTTTTTATGCGCTCTTCCAATACCATTCGTCCCTATCTTGACGCCAGAGGGCTGGTGGTAGGGAGCAAGCTTCCATTTGGTTGCTCTATGCAATGGGTTGTTGTTGGTCGTTTCATTGACTCAATTGGATGATCAAACTTGTGAGCCCAACGTCTGTAAATGGGACGGGAATCCTCTGGGCTGCTATTTCTCCGTGGGGAAATTTAATATTGAGAGAGTACTCTAACCGAATCACTCAAGTAACTGTGGTCGCGTGCCAGCCACAAGGGTACTCCATTACTGCCGACAAACGTTAACCTAGCCTGTTCGGGTTAACAGCTCAATAATACCTCAGTTACTGTCCCCATGTGATATGTTCTGGCCCTGCCTATCTCTACGACCATGAACGAGCCTCCATTTTACAGTGGTTGGTTGACTCTTAATGCGTCCAGATCATGACGTTCATGACGGACAGTATGTTAGACAGTCTGGAAGTCTCGTCTTAGCCCTGACAGTTCTCGTTGATAGCGAGTAAGAGATGCACCCAGATTTAGATGCGCAACACTCCCCGAGGGCTACTTTATACACATTAGGAGCATAGTCAGGTTCTTACAAAACATCAGCCACTGAAGGGTTTCCTAGAAGTTACTTTGCGGCAATACCATTCAACTCCTGCATCACCACACATCCAGCATATACACATTGCACATTCCTTTGACATGGAGCTACTTGAAGAACTGGGATAGGATACCGCTTCACTGTAGTCGTCTTCACAACTTGCTATAAGAAGTAAGCTGAGGCAGTTGAAGGAGGTAAATTTGACAACGCACACGTTCACTATGCTCAATGACTTCCTCCCTAAATCCAGAAAGCTATGGGCAAGAGGAAAGATCAAGGAAGTGTGCCGTGGGTATCTCCACTTACCTGACTATTGGGAAATGAACAGACGGCGCTGACCTCTTCCCCGCTGTAACTATTAAAGGTTTATAACTCAAGTCTACAACCATGACCCCCCTGCAATGGGAAACACCCCACACCTCTCTCTCCAGCTCCCTGACGCTCCGCTCTTCATTTTTTAGATATAGCTCTGTCACTCCAGAGTGCCGATATCACATCCGCCTATCCAGGTATTGAGTCACACCGGGTTCAGACGCCGAAAGCCACCATACTGTAGAGAGCAGGATCTGATATTTATTCTCTGTTTCTCTCACACTCAGTCGCACTTCACACACACACACACACACACACACACATCCATTCCGCATTCATGCACACATGCATCCATGCAAGGACATCCATACACCCATACACATAAAGTCTCTTCACATTTATCTCCGACTTCTCACATATTCTATAGCTTACTCCCTTTTACTCTTTCTCCCCCTCTCCCCCTCTCCCTCTCTCTCTCTCTCTCTCTATATATATATATATATATCTCTGCCTTACTTTTTCTCGGTAGTTGGTTTGAAGATTGAAGTTTTGAATCCTAAGCAACCTGCCTACATGTTGTACAGTAGACCAACATAGCTACTGTGCTAGATGAAAGCTGTGTGCTGGCATACCTCGGCAGAGCATGGGTAAAGCCATTGTGATGCTCATGTGAACAGCCTAAATTCTCACAAAAAAAAACATATTTTTGGTGATTCATTTATATCAAGGACCTAGTTACGGCCACTGTCTTCTTGTCTGAGACCAACAAGATGAAGTCTCCGTAACACCTCTGGTAACCCCTCCCTTCTCTCCCTTTCCTCCCTTTCCTTCCATCTCTCCCATTCTCTCCATTTCCTCCCTGCTATCCCTTTCCTCCCTTCTCTCCCTTTCCTCCATTCTCTCCCATTTCCTCCCTTCTCTCCCTCATCTACCTTTCCTCCCTTCTCTCCCTTTCCTCCCTTCTCTACCTCATCTCCCTTTCCTCCCTGCTCTCCCTACTCTCCCTTTCCTACCTTCTCACCCTTCTCTCCCTTTTCTCCCTTTTCTCCCTTTCCTCCCTTCTCTCCCTCATCTCCCTTTTCTCCCTTCTCTTACTTCTCTCCCTTTCCTTCTCTTCTTACTGGGTTGGCCACCCTCTCGCCATCTGGTCCTGCATGTCTTCTTTGTTTGGCTATCCTCCTCTCCTCTTCCTTTTTCTTGTTCCCCCTGTCCTCCTACACCTCCTCCTCCCGCTCGTCTCGCTCCTCCTGGTCTCCTGTTTATCTTGACCTCTATCAGCGTTTTTTCCCTCCCTATTTCTCCTCTTCGAAAGAGCAACACTGTAGCAACAGGAGAGTCCCGTGTTCAACACTGTAGCAACAGGAGAGTCCCGTGTTCAACACTGTAGAAACAGGAGAGGCCTGTGTTCAACACTGTAGCAACAGGAGAGGACAGTGTTCAACACTGTAGCAACAGGAGAGGACAGTGTTCAAAACTGTCGCAACAGGAGAGGACAGTGTTCAAAATGCAGCAACAGGAGAGGACAGCGTTCAAAACTGCGGCAACAGGAGAGGACAGCGTTCAAAACTGCAGCAACAGGAGAGGACAGGGTTGAAGCATTGGAACAACAGGAGAGGACAGGGTTGAGGCATTGGAACAACAGGAGAGGACAGGGTTGAAGACATTCAAAATCCATCAATCATGTATTATATTGTCAAACGTGCGCCAAAAACAACCTTACAGTGAAATGCCTTACTTACGGGTCTCACCCAATAGGTGCAACAAGGTATTAGTGAACAATAGGGTATAAGAATAAAAACAACAGTAAAACAGACGTACAAAAACAGTAGGCTGAGGCTATATACTTCGTAAGTAGCAAGAGGCTATAAAAATAACGTCAGGCTTACATACAGAACATCCGTTATCAAGGCTGAATTGAGGTAGTATCAATACTGTAGATTAAGTGGTGTAAAGGTGACATATGGTTATACCTGAATAGAAAACAGAGAGCAGATATGTGCGGAGAGTAAAGCAGGGAAAGGGTCAAGCAGAGTGGTGGGTGGCGGCGACACAAGTGCAGATTCCCAGCTAGTCCAATGTCGGATAGCACTGGTTGCCTCCGTGACCAATATGAAGCGTGTTATGTACAGTGAAATGTATAGTTAAAGGTGACTGGCATCAATATTATAAACAGAGAGTAGCAGGCCAGCGTCAAGAGGGGTTGGGGGGAGCAGGGCAACACATGCGAATAAGTCGGGTAGCCATTTGATTACCTGTTCAGGAGTCTTATGGCTTGGTGGTAAAAACTGTTGAGAAGCCTTCTTGTCTTAGACTTGGCGCTGCGGTACCTCTTGCCATGCGGTAGCAGAGAGAACAGTCTATGACTGGGATGAGGACATAGTTGAAGCTTTGGAACAACAGGAAAGGACAGTGTTGAAGCATTGCTCTCTGTTCATGTAGTGGTCTACGTTTGTTTCTTAGGGAAGGTTCTTGTCCTCAAATAAACAAGTGAATATTGCATRGCTGTTTTCTCTCTATCTCCTCAGGTGCAAGGGCTTTAGTTATTTTTTAAATGGACTAGTAGACCAAGTGGTGCAGTTTTCCCCCATGTGGACATCTGTAGTCCTGTGGCTACTTGCCTAGTCTGTACCACGACCACCAGCAATGGAAAACAGGCAGCTTTGTCGTGGAGAGTGTTCTCTTGTGTAAGGTTCTTCAGTCTATATCCACAGACACATTGATATTCTGCTCTGATCCTATTGATTATGCATGTCTGGTCTGGGCAACTGCCCTCTCGGAGCAACCCTAAACCTGGATGGTTAATGGGCCTATCACCCTCTCCCCCCCCCCACCCCAAAACAGTCCAATCCAACCTCATCGATTTCCCACTCATCATATTGTTTAACATTGTCCGACCAGGGCTAAAAGTCTCAAACTCTCAGCTCTTTAAATGGGAACTGTAAATAATATCTTTGTCTCTCTCTGTGACTTCCCTTCTGCACACACCCCCATCACCACCCTCTTCCAATCTGTTCCTTATTGATAAGTAACTACTCTGGCTCCAAAATGTCTGCCACATTTCACCGGCTCAAACCCTATGGGACGGGGCGGAATAAAACTGACGCAGCGCTAACTGATGCTCCTGTTCTGCCTGGAGTGGAAAGGTATATTTTGCATGTAGCCATTAGCCAACCTCATTGATCTGAACCTGTGAGGGAGAAGGGGCGACCAACGACTCCCCCTCCTTCCCCTCTTTCTCTATGTATCATTGGATAGCCGGCAGCCACACTAAATTCTGCCCGGCGACTGTAATGACTTGAGAATGAAATGGAGGTCAGGTGCAGGGAGCCACAGCACAGAACATCAAGTGGCTGATCAATAGTAGCGATTGGATTTGCCTGCTCGCATTAGGCACCACATCTAATACGCCTGGGCTCGAAGATGCCTGGCCATATCATTTAATTACGCTCCAATGTGTTACAACCGGCAACGCAAATGAATTGAAATTAAGAAAAGCACAGTTTTCTACCACTCTCTCTCTCTGCTCCTCCCGACGCAGGAAGATAATACTGATATACTAAGGTCCAGATAACATGATGTACAATTACAAAAGGTCCGTCACACAATTGATCACACAAATTGATTCGAATCAATACAAAAGCCCTCAATAGGAATGACACAGCACACATGTTGTAGAATGCTCTCAACGAAAATAAATCTGATCTGTTTTCATTTCGTTACACTTTTTTCTCGATCCCAGAATAATCCAAGTTGGGATAGACTACAGCAGAGTTATCCTTCCTCATAATTCAAACCAATATTCTCTAGTATTGCCTGAGTGGCTAAAATCACGTGGTGTATTAAAATACAATATGCTGCTTCTCCTCCTCTTGCGCTAGGCTACAAAACACAACCACTTTGAGCCCTGCAGCTGGCTAGCACTGTAATCAGTTCAGTCTTTGATTATGCTCCCTATCCTGTAGAGACACAGCATCTGGCCCAAAACACAAACATTCAATTAATTTTTCTCATTATAATGAACGCCAAGTACGTTGGATTGGTGCTTAAGTAAGAACCTTAACTAAGAAAACAGCATCCATCTTGTTTCTCACAGTTGAGAGGAGGTAGTCAAGTGTAGCCTCTTTTCTGCATTCAGGTAATTAGGATTGTTCTTGCTGCACTAATTCAAGCTTCCTTCTCATTATTGATGATCTTTTTGAGGGGGCGGAATAAGTATTGTAGCGAACGGAGGGAGCAGGAAGCGGCACCCCCCCCCCGTGCTTTGACTAACCTCAGACTCCTCACACGTCCCCGGGCTGTGCGTTCCAATGGCCCCACGGCCGCCATCCCACTTCTGACACCAATTTAGTGAACGGAGGGAGCGGGAGGCAAGCAGTATTATTTGATTCTCAACGAGGAAATATAGCACCACCACTAACAACAACAGCAACAACCGCCCACTACAACCTTGACTCGATATGCATGGTTTCCACAATTCAGTCTTTAATATTTTATTGTACTAGAATAAGAACACTAGAAGGTACATCGTCACTCTGGTGTATTCGACAGTAAACAGATCTCTACGTTATGGTCCTGTAGTGATTTACTGATCTGAACTGGATTCACATTCATAAAGTGGTCTCAGAGTACGAGTGTCGATCCAACATCAGGTTCCTCCTGTGTATACAATCTTGTTAATTAAAATCGTACTCTGGTCTCATGAAGATGATCCACTGCCCTTGTCCCTAAAGATAGTGATAGGTCACTTGGAAGGAGCAGGGAGGTCTTTATTAAACTGATGAGGGAAGCGCCACAGCAAATCCAATTGAGCTACAGTAAGCTACATGGCAGCAGACCAGAATCATTAGTTTTGCACTTCCTTCACTGGCATTATCTAAGCGCCTACCTCAGGGAGCTGTTTGGGCAGGCGGGAAAATAAATCCTTAATATTGTTAAGCATTACGAGGGCTTAATGCTTTAACACGTCTCCTTGCCCTAATAGAATAGCCTCCTCACTCGCCTATGATAAATCCCAGCATATTTTGGGACGGGGACAGAAACTCTCCTCTTCCTCCCGCCCTCCTTTCCTCCCTCCTTCCCTGGCAGTAAAACGCTCTAGTGGTGATTAATGAACACTACTCCAGAGACTAACATAACACACAGTCCAAGAGAGAGAGAATGGAAACTCCACACAGGTTCGGGGAGCTACATGACTCTGGATTATGACTCAGGGCTTTAGACTGTAAGCACTTTTAGAAAATGGCTACCCCCCTTCACTATTGTTATGGCTCTCCATAATGTCCTACTTGAGCAGAAGGGGCTGGTGGTGGGAGCAAGCTTCCATTTGCTTCTCTATGCAATGGGTTGGTTGTTGGTCGTTCATTACTCAATGAGAAACTGCTGAGCCAACGGTTAAAAGTGAACAGGGAACATCTGGGCTGCTATTTTCTCCTGGTATAATGTGAGTACTCTACTACACAGTTAAACTGTGGTGCTCCAGCCCAGGTCTATTACTGCTGCAGTACTGTGTCGGAAGCCTACCTGTGTCTGTCCACCATTCTGCCTGTATCTCAACGATGGAAGACTGCAGCTCCATACAGTGATTTGGTGATTACTGCTCCAGTACTTTTCAGAGAAGACGTATGGTTAGAAGTGGGGTCAGTTTTCCTGGCAGTTTGTGTGACAGAGAAGCACCAGTTAAGTGGACACCACAGGGCTATTTGTCACTTGGAGGATGTCAGGTTCTTACAGAAATCACACAAGGTTTCCTAGAAAGTTTACTTTGGGCAACTAACCTTCACTGATAACCACATCCAGAACAGTTCTTTGAACCATAGTAACTTGAGACTGTGGAGACGATTCAGGGAGMCGTCGTCAAATTGGAGAGTAACGAGGCGTGAAAGGAGAATTTGACAACGCAACAAGTTCATATGGTCAATGACTTCCCTCCTAAACCAGAACGCTTGGCAGAGGAAAGTAGGAAATGTGCCCGTGGGGTTCCACTTCTGACAGTGAATGAATGACGGCCGCTGGACTCTCTCCCCCGTAACATTAAAGTTAATAACTCAAGTTCAACCGCCCCCGTTGCCATGGAAACACCCCCACCTCTCTTCACCTTGACGCTCCGCTCTTCTTTTGTACACCTGTCACTCAGTTGCCCCTGTCAATCACTCACCTCCAGGTTATTGAGTTGACCCGGGGTTCAGACAGGCAGAAGCCACCATATGTAGAGAGACAGATCTGATATTTATCTCTGTTTCTCACACAGCCGCACTACTGATACAATGTTAAGATACAGAACAGCATGTTTAGGGAAAGTAAAGGAATGATGAGACACGTGAATAAACAAAGAAATTAAATGTAGGCAATACAGCCATGTTATTTCAGCTTATACTGAGACATGAGGCCTCGTGACTCCATCTGCTTTTATTAGGGTTGGGGAGTAACTGATTACAAAAAAAACATTACGTTTCTATCAAAAATATTGTCATCAGATTATAGATACTTTAAAAATAACTAGATGATTACTCCGAGGATTACTTTAAAATTCAGAAAGTAATTTAGAGAAAAAATGATTTTCTCAATGACATTCAAATCAACATTGAAAAAAGGCACAAGTTTAAGTTTGTTCCGCCTAAGCGAGTCTGACCACAAGTCAGAGACCACTATGATGACACACAAAATGCGTGGATCAGGAATATGTTTTTGTAGGCTACAGTCCAAGCTATGTCTTCCAATGGTGTGACTACTGTCGGCATCCAAAGATCATCCAACTTGAATAAACACTTGGAGGTAAGGACGACAGCAGTGGTGTAGCTATATCACTTATTATCTATATAGTGCATTGATTCGAATCACACTGCTGGTCTCTCATTTAGCTATTTCCACCTTAGGCTATGGATTGTGGTGTTTGTGGATGGCTGTTCACAAATGTATATGTGTATTTCATCCCAATTATCACGTTTTAGGTAAAACCCAGATGCAGACAACGTCGAAGTAATAACAGTTTATTAATCGAACAGGGTCAGGCAAAAGGCAGGTCAAGGGTAGGCAGAGGTCAGTAATACAGCAAGGTGGGGCAAAGGTACAGGAGACAAAGTGCTGTGAGACGCGTTAAACTCTGGACACATGAAAGGTAGGATGTATACCAAGGGTACGGGACAACAGAAGACAAACAGCAGAGGGGCTAATGACTTTGGAGATGGGAAATGGYCCAATAAACCGGAGGGAGAGTTTGTGGGATTCCACCCGGAAAGGCAGATCGGAAAGGTGGACAGCTATACCTTCTGCCCTAGACGATACCGGGGAGCCGGGGTCCAGTGGCGGTCTGCTTGTCATCGATACCTGGAYGTGGTCTTGAGGAGGGTCGACCGGGCTCTCCTCCAGGTACGATGACAGCGGTGGACAAACATCTGGGCAGAGGGTATGCTGACCTCTTCCTGCTCAGGGAAGAGATGGGGCTGATACCCCAGGGAACACTCAAAAGGTGATAGGCCCGTGGCAGAGCAGGGAAGGGTGTTGCGGGCGTATTCGACCCACACAAGCTGTTGGCTCCAGGTGGTGGGGTTGGCTGAGATCAGGCAGTGCAGAGTAGTCCCTAGGTCCTGGTTGGCTCGCTTCGTCTGGCTGTTGGACTGGGGTTGGAACCCGGAGGACAGGCTGACCGAGGACCCAGTGAGGGTGCAGAACATCTTCCAGAACCGGGACGAGAACTGAGGACCCCGGTCAGAGACCGTGTCTACTGGTTGACCATGGATCCAGAAGACGTGATGCACCATGAGCTGGGCCGTCTTTTTGGCAGAGGGTAGTTTGGGGAGAAGAATGAAGTGGGTGGCTTTGGAAAACCTATCCATCATTGTCAGGATGGCGGTGTTGCCATCAGATGGGGGAAGACCCGTGACAACGTCCAGGGAGATGTGTGACCAGGTGAGGTACAGGCAGAGGTTGGAGGAGACCAGCCGGAGCTTTCCGAGGAGTCTTGTTCTGTGCACAAACTGTGCAAGCGGCGATGAATGACGACCATGGTAGGCCACCAAAAGGGTTGTCGCACAAAGCCAGGGTCCGATGGGACCACGGGTGGCAGGCAAGCCTGGAGGAGTGGGCCACGGAGTGGACGGCGTCAGGAACGAACATCCGGTTATCAGTGCCCCCCCCCCCCCCCCCCCCGGGGGTTTGGCTGGCCATGCTGCGTCTCACGGACATGCTTCCCTATTCCCCAGCTGAGTGCCGTCGCCAGGCACGAAGTGGGAAGGATGGTCTCGGGTTCCGGGGTAGTAGTTGTGGGGCTATAGCGGCATGACAGCTTATCCGGCTTGACATCCTTGGATCCCGGCCAGTACGAGAGGGAGAAGTTGAACCATATGAACAGCAGGGCCCATCTAGCTTGCCTGGAATTGAGGCACTTGGCAGTGTGGAGATACTCCAGGTTCTGGTGYTCGGTTCTCACGATGAACGGATGGTCCGCCCTCTCCATCCAGTGCCTCCATTCCTCCAATGCCATCTTCACCGCGAGAAGCTCACAATTGCCCACATAGTAGTTCTTCTCTGTGGTGATGAGGTGATGGGAGAAGAAGGTGCAGGGATGTAGCTTGAGGTCCAGGGCAGAACGCTGGGACAGGACAGCCCCCACTCCAACATCTGAAGCATCGGCCTCTACCACGAACTGACAGGATGGGTCAGGATGAATCAAGATGGGAGCTGTGGTGAAGCAAAGTTTGAGGTCCCGTTCAGCAGCTGGAGACCATGTGAACGAAACATTGGGCGAAGTGAGTGCTGACAGGGGGTAGAATTTGGCGAACCCCAGGAAACGTTGCAGCTGCACCCTGGAAGTAGGATAGAGCCAATCCACCACCGCTCTCATCTTACCGGGATCCATGTGTATATGTGTACATACCTGCAGCGAGTGTAACCCAGAAAAGGGATGGTGGAGTGATGGAACTCGCACTTCACTGCTTTTACAAACAGCTGGTTCTCCAGGAGACCTTGGAGAACCTGTCGGACTTGGAGCACATATTCTTGGATGGAGTGGGAGAAGACAAGGATGTCATCAAGGTAGACAAAGAAGTGTTGTGGGTGACGTGGCTTATAGAGCGCCCGTCCAGCYCGTTAACGTCTATGGGAATGGAGAGGGGCTGAGTGGGGATGCTCTGCTCGGAAGCCAGGGTATAGTCCAAAAAGCTCTCATCAGCCTGAGAGTCAATGAGTGGTTTCCCCACAGCAGAATGGCATGAAACGGACTGCGAGTAAGGGAAGCAGAAAAGTTCTCCATATGGCCTACCAGAATAATTGCTCCTACCGGTGAGCCTGGTCTTTTAACGGACAAGAGGACACAAAAGCACCACGAGTCCCGCAATACAGGCAACTCTTGGTGTTGAGCCTGTATAGCCGTTCCGCTGGASACAATCCAGCTCTGCCAAGTTGCATAGGCACGGGAAACGGTGACTTGGCCGTCTTCGGCGACTCTTGGGGAAACTCGGTTAGTCTCGGGTCCTCTCGACAACAGGGCCGTCGTGGACTTCCGGGATGCCTCGGGGGCAAGGTGGAATCCTTGTACGCGCGAGGGAAATCGAATCTCCTCTCCCTCCGTTGTTCCCGTAGTCGCCAATCGATCCTGATGGTCAAGGCGATGAGGGAATCGAGATCCATCGGTAATTCTCGGGCTGCAAGCTCACCCTTGACCTCCTCCGAGACTCCGTGCAGGAACATGTCAAACAGCGCATCCTGGTTCCAGGCACTCTCAGCTGCCAACGTGCGGAAATCCAKTGCATAGTCTGCCACACTGCAGGAGTCCTGCCGAAGCTGGAGTAGTTTCCGGGCAGCCTCTCTCCTGGAGAATGGGGCATCAAACATCTTTTGACCTCTCCCAGAAACTCCTCCAGACTGACACATGTGGCTGGCTGTTGCTCCCATACAGCTGTAGCCCAGGCGAGTGCCCTCTCGGACATCAGCGTATTAAGGTACGCTATCTTAGGGTGGTCCGAGGGGAAGGAAGAGGGCTAAAGCTCGAAGATGAAGGCACACTGAGCTAGAAACGCCTGACAGGTAACCGGCTCTCCATTTAAGCATTCCAGGGGAGATAAGCAGGGCTCCCGGGAAGGTGGAGTAACCGGTGAGGTGGCGCTGCTAACAGCCYAGTTACTGAGGCGCTGTGAGGTTACCGTCGTAGTAGGCTGCCTCCCAGCCAACCCACGGAATTGCTCCAGCAAGATGTCCAACGCCCGGGTCATGGCGTTTGACCAAGGTGTGGAGCCCCTCCATAAGGCCATGAAGCAATTCCTTGTGCCTACCAATGGTGGCTGCTTGGGAGGAGATGGCGTTGCACAGCTGGTCCGAGTCTCCTGGGTCAGTCATGGCCAGTTCATACTATCATGTTTCAGATAAGACCCAGATGCAGACAACGTCGAAGTAACTACAGTTTATTAATCGAACAGGGGCAGGCAAAAAGGCAGGTCAAGGGCAGGCAGAGGTCAGTAATCCAGATAGGAGGGGCAAAGGTACAGGACAGCAGGCAGGCTCAGGCTCAGGGCAGGCAAAAGTCAGTAATCCAGAAAGGTGGGGCAAAGGTACAGGATGGCAGGCAGGCTCAGGGCAGGCAGAATGGTCAACACCGGGAAAACTAGGAAACAGGAACAATCGAGAGACATGAGCAGAGGGAAAACCGCTGGTAGGCTTGACGAAACAAAGCAAACTGGCAACAGACAAACAGAGAACACAGGTATAAATACACAGGGGATAATGGGGAAGATGGGCGACACCTGGAGGGGGTGGAGACAAACACAAAGACAGGTGAAACAGATCAGGGTGTGACAACAATAATGGTTGAATTGAAGAAGTTTAAGCTGCTTATCAATCATTGTTTAAACTTAAATTGCTCAATCTAATTGGTGCCAAGAAACTCCATAGGCCTAACGGAGAAATGCTCAAACTCACACGCTTTTGATAAACAAACAGCTGCAAATCATCGAGATATCAGTGTCACCAACAAAAACATAAACAACAGGCCTATAGCAAATGCAGCATATGGCATTAATAATTCACATACAAATAGCACTTTTCGGTAGTGCTCAAAGTATGCCATTCCATGAGAGCAGTATTTATTTTTCAACTTGAAGCAATGAGTCCAATCAGTCCTCCATGACAACAAAATCATTAGCATCAGAGTAGGATAATAAATCCTTTGTTTTTGTGTTATGCTCCGGTAAAACCATTTGGCTAATCCATATTTCCATATTTCCAAGTCCTATTCTTGAAGATCAAGGGGTATTAAATTAATTGGAATGACTGTAAATCTGACAGACTTTTGGATTTTAATGTAAAGATATTACCTAGTTAATATATAATTATCTGTAGTAGAAAGAAATGGGTTAGAAGAAMCCTACATAACCAACCCATAAAGTAACATGCAACATCCATTTATGGCCAGCTATGTAAACTCTAACACTGATGTATCCCGCAACAGATGTTTTTCAATTGGTAATATTTATTTTTGTCTTATTTTCTAATGCCTCTTAAGGGGAAAGTAATCTAACAGTAACAGAAAGTAATCAGATTACGTTACTGGGTTTGGGTAATTCAAAAGTTATGTTGCTGATTACAATTTTGGACATGTAACTAGTAACTGTAACGGATTACATTTGTAAAGTTACCTAGCCAACCCTGGCTTCTATGCATGTGTGAATGTTGTTACAACACGCTGTTTCTTTCTTCTAAGCCCTGCAAATGAACATGAGTGACTGACTGAGGAAAGGCATCATTAGTATTCTGGGCACATTCGCTGAACAACAGCCATCTCCAAAAAGCCTGGCACATAATGAGATGTGAAATATAATAAGCAGAGATGGTGCAAGGCAATTTCAAAATCCACTGTCTGTCAGACTTTCTCTCTCTCTCTCTCTCTCTCTCTCTCTGTATTTCTACCCCCCCAAACAAACCATTGTTTCCATCAGATGGGTGTCCCTCGGCTCCTCAAGGATCAATCAGAACACTGAAGTCTATGATTAGTTCTCTTCTCACTCTCACCCAACTGACAATATCAAAATAAAGGAAAGGCAATTTGTGATTTTACAAAAATATTGTATTTCTTTACCCCTTAGATTAAGAAAGATTAAGCAAGAATGATATCACATTTTCCGTGATAGACAACCATCTTAAAACTGAAAGAATTCTCACTTGCTGAAGTTTTCTCGAGGAAAAAAGAGAGAGGAAAGTGGGGAAAGAAAGAAAGACAAAATGGTGGGATAATAAATCTCAACTTTTGTTGAAGAGTATGATTAGAGGATMACATTTACATATTTCTAGTTGGAGGGTCCCATGCTGATTCAACCTGTAGGGGCCAGCCGTGATTAGGAAGAAGAAGAGTCCACCCACACTGCCCCACTCCAAGAGAGACAGAGTGAGACGCTAGGGTAATTGACTTGACTGTGCTTGAGTGAGAGTGTGTGCGCTAGAGAGCTTGTGTGTGAGTTAAAGCGATTGAGAGAGGATGTAGCCCTTGTGATCAAACCCAAAGACCTCTACAGCATGAGATTTTGTAGTAGAGCTACACACCACATTTTACTTTTTGATTTTAGAGGACACTCTTATCCAGAGCGACTTACAGTAGTGAGCTCATAAACATTCTCTTACTGGTTCCCCGTGGGAGTCGAAACCTGGCGTTGCAAGAGCAATGTGCTACCAACTGAGCCACACAGGACCCACYTGAACTCAGGTCCGCTTACCTTCAGGCACCTGCAAGTACCGATATTTGGGGTCCATGTCTGAATTCCTCCAATACTACTACCTGTGTCATTACCTGTTATCACTCCTAAATCCAGTTACCCACACCCACCACAGTTGCCCTCTAGTGAACACAGCCAATTGGATGATTGGCCCACAGGACACTCCAAAGATTGGTCTACAGTTTCATTAGGGATGGCCAGTAGAACCCTGTTGTGTCAGTTCCTCGCCCCAAGGGGCCCTCCTGACGCCAGCTCCCAGCTGCCGGTATTATGTCTTATAAAAATAGATGTGTTCTCAAATAACACGCAGGAGGAGTACAGGAGGACGGCATGAGGACAGACGGMGGTGGCCGAATCGCGTTACCGCACTGCTATCGACCTCCGCAGGCCGGCCTGGCCGGGCTCGTCTTCCAGACACAACATTAATAGAGAGTTCGCAGAACCATTCCTTTCGAGATTAGAATCTGTGTGCTGGGGGAAAAAAAGAGGAACGTCTTTCCAGTATATTGGTGAAGATATTCTGTATCTGCAAGTCATCACAATCCAGGAAAATAGCGTTCCACCATCTTCTCTCCGCTGCGTGCTCGGAGCTCGTTCACATTTTGTAGACTAAGCACAGACGCGGGATCCTTAAACATTTATTATCAACCCTCTGGAAGGAAAAAACATCATATGGAAGATGGAAGCTAATGTGATGATGCCATATGGGGCTACATATTGCACGGATACATTTTTGTCGCTTCGTGTTTTGACACTGACAGAAGCTTTGCCTTCTTCAATCATATTCTTCTCCGAACGCCCTAGAAGCACTTGCAATTGAAACCGGAAAAGCCAAAAGGAAAAGGCAATTCATTGAATTTCCAGGATTTGTTTAGTTTTATCCACTCCTACTCTACCCTGGGCCTTGGGGTTGCTGGTTGCAGTTATGCTATGATATTGAATCCAGCCATATCCCCACTAGGATCTGTAGATATTGTCCAGCTAAATCAGAGGCGTAAGTAAAACACCCAGGTCTAATCATAGGTTTCTCTACTGTAAACATCGATCTCACTTGTCTAACACTTGTCTAAAAGCAAGAGCTTTTACTTTTGGTGTTGTTTTTGATGTTACAAAAGAGCGGTTCAAAGGTAAGTGAATTGCATTGATCCCTCAGGGCCCGAGAGAGAGGTAAAGAGACAGAGAGCTGTAGCCTTACTCTTTTTATATCATATTTCGTTTTTTTACTGGAAGTGGGAGTGGAGTGGACTGAAGTGTACAGTAACACGGCGAGGGGTGGGAGAGATGAGAGGAGAGGAGAAGAAAGGAGAGGAGAGTGCCCTTAAGCACACAGCAGCGCTTGTTCTTTCTGTTTTTATTTAATCGTAGGCCCGAGGCTTGGGCCAGAAAAGTTCAACATTTATCTACCGCTCCTCTTTCTCGGTACAGAGTAAACCTACTGGGCACAGACATCAGTTCAATGTGTAGTTTTGATTTACATTTGGTTGAGTTGTCAACTAACGTGAATGCAACGTGAAATCAACATCAAATGTCACCATGTCATTGGATTTAGGTTAAAAGTTGAATGAAAAAGAGGAAATGCCCTGACGTTGACGATTGTTCAGAGATCCAATCAGTTTTCCACATTGATTCCACGTCATCACATTTTGGAGTTGAAATGACATGGAAACAACATTGATTCAACCAGTTCTTGCCCAGTGGGAATGTACTGACAGTATGGAGGATAACCCGTGGTATTGGTTTTGTTGGAGTGAAGCCAGGATACAGACAGCCAAGCCCTCGCATATAGTCCTCCCTCTACAGCCCGAGGACAGCTATATCCCCTCTCACACTGACTATACCTCAGAGCACTGTGCACCACTCGATGTCTCTCGCCGTTGATCTTTCAGTCTCACCTTTCTCTCTCTCTCTCTCTCTCTCTCTCTCTCTCTCTCTCTCTCTCTC
>NC_036846.1:5897381-5908411 GCF_002910315.2 Salvelinus sp. IW2-2015
TCTCTCTCTTGATCTAGAACTCTCTATCTCTCTCTCTCTCTCTTTCTCTCTCTCTCCCAGGCTCTACCCCATCGCAAGGCCACTCCATGCCACCATGCCATACTGAGCTGTTTCTTTATTCTCGCCACCAATCAGCTTCTTATCTCTGTTCTGCTCACTCTCTCCACATTCCCTCTCCCGAATAGCACCCTAATCCCTATGTTATGCACTACTTTTAGCAGGGACCATAGGGCACTGTTCCCTTCATTTCCCCTGGTCTCTATCTTATTTTCAGATATAATTGGTTTCATAGCAATCTTGGTAGCAAACTTGAAAATGACAAACTCCTCTCTCCTTGTCTTCCTCTTCGAACCTTCAACACACAACAACTGTTTCCTTCAGCTCCCATTCTTTATATGCAGCGGAGGGTTAACGCAAGTAAACACAGTTTACCTACTTTTTGTTGTGCTCGGCAGTTTACCTACCTTTTGCTGTGCTCGGCAGTTTACCTACCTTTTGCTGTGCTCGGCAGTTTACCTACCTTTTGCTGTGCCTGGCAGTTTACCTACCTTTTGCTGTGCTCGGCAGTTTACCTACCTTTTGCTGTGCTCGGCAGTTTACCTACCTTTTGCTGTGCTCGGCAGTTTACCNCCTTTTGCTGTGCTCGGCAGTTTACCTACCTTTTGCTGTGCTCGGCAGTTTACCTACCTTTTGCTGTGCTTGGCAGTTTACCTACCTTTTGCTGTGCTCGGCAGTTTACCTACCTTTTGCTGTGCTCGGCAGTTTACCTACCTTTTGCTGTGCTCGGAAGTTTACCTACCTTTTGCTGTGCTCGGCAGTTTACCTACCTTTTGTTGTGCTTGGCAGTTTACCTACCTATTGTTGTGCTTGGTAGTTTACCTACCTTTTGAGGGAAAATGCATTGAAAGTACAGGGAGCATTTATTTTTTCACCGCGACCAACGATCAGAGTTTTCCGACCACAGGTGTTGTTAGAGTGCAATGGGACAAGGACACCCCGGCCGGCCAAACCCTCCCCTAACCCGGACGACGCTGATGCCAAGCACACCTCAAGCACTGCGATGCAGTGCCTTAGACCACTGCGCCACTCGGGATGACTTATATGATTAGTTTTAAACAACACTTATCTCTGCTGACATGCGTGTAGTGAGAGATCTCATGTTGCATTAATGGATTGAGAGACTCCTCTGAGAGCAGTGTGACTTCTGTGACTTCATTTAAACTATTCGAAAATGGGGCCGACAGATTACGCCTCACCTCGAGCTCCTACAAAACACTGCGGATTCCTACCTTTTCTAGTTTTTTTCTAGTGTTTTTCACAAATGTTCTTCCTCAGTTTTTTTTGTGCATTCATACACCCGGGTAAAACTATTTGAATATGAATCACTGACCTTCCGGAATTCCCAGAGACGGCGGAACAATGGTCTAGCTTCTTCAGTGAGGCGCCAGGTTGCCTGGGAGTTCTAACGGAGAGTAGAAAACAAAGACGCCGACGGAGAGGCAGACGTCATCATAGTGACATTGAGACGCCGGGCCACCCATCCTCCATGACCGAGCATACTACTCGCCAATGTTCAATCATTGGTGAATAAACTTGACGAACTTAGAGCGAAGATCTCCTTCCAGAGGGACATCAGATTATGCAACATACTCCGTTTTTCTGAGACCTGGCTTTCCTCTGACATCCAGATGGATTATATACAACCAGTGGGTTTTAGAGTTCATCGAGCGGATAGGGAGAGGGCTCTCTCTGGCAAGCACAAAGGCAGAGGGCTCTGCTTTATGAACAATAACAAGTGGTGCGAATAGGGAAACATAAAGAAACTTGCGAGCTTATGCACTCCCAATTTAGAATAGTTGGTCATCAAATGTCGCCCTTTTTACCTTCCGAGAGAGTTATCACCATGGCTGTGTACATCCCGCCCCAAGCTGGCACAAAAAAAGGCTCTCAAAGATCTTCATTGGACACTGAACAAAATGGAACCGCATTCCTGGAGGCAGCGTTCATTGTGGCGAGGAGTTTAACAAAAGTAATTTGAGAACCGTGCTCAACACATTGACTTTCCAAGTCGCAGAGATTCTATGCTGGACCACTGCTACACGCCTTTTCCACACGGGTATAAGGCCATCTCCCATCCTCCTTTCGGCAAACCTGACCATGACTCCTTCCCACCTACAAACAAAGACTCAAGATGGAAGTTCCGGTGGTCAGGTCTGTACAACGCTGGTCTGACAAATCAAAATCCATGCTTCATAACTGTTTTGATCACGTGGACTGGAATATGTTCCGGGTCGCCTCTGGGGTAACATCAATGAATACACCGACTCAGTCACCAGATTCATAAAAAAATGCATTGATGATGTGCTACTGATGGTGTCTTTCAAAAATTTTCCGAATTGAAAACCGTGGATTGATGGAAGCCTTGTCGGGAAGCTGAAGGAGAGAGATGCTGCTTATAGACATGGCAAGGTGACCAGGACAATTGTATGGTTAAACAGTACAAATTCGTCCTATGCAGATTGACAAAAATGGCGAGACAAGAGTATAGGGACAAAGTGGAGAAGCAATTCAGCGGGTTTGAAACGAGGCGTATGTGGCATGTACTAATGATCACGGATTACAAAAAGAAAGCCAGTCACGTCACTCACACCAACGTCGCCCTACAGGACGTGTCAAACACTTTTTTCTCACGCTTTGAGCAAAAACACTCTGACTTGCCGAGGAGAGCCCCTGAGGACAACGAGAGCTATGTGCTTACGGTCTCCACAGAGGACATATGTAAGTCATTTAAACGTGTTAATCCTCGCAAGGCTGCCGGCCCAGACGGCATCCCTAGCTGCGTGCTCAGAGCATGTGCAGACCAGCTAACTATTCCACTCTTGTACTTCCTGTATACCCATGCCTACGTGGCATCACACAGCTCCAACTCCATCATCAAGTTTGCTGACGACACGACAGCAGTTGGCCTGATTTCCAACCCACGACGAGACGGCCTACAGGGAGGAGGTAGGCATTCTGATGGCGTGGTGCCAGGTAAAAAACTTCTTCCTCAACGTCAGKAAAACGAAGGAGCTGATTGTGGACGTCAGGAGAAACCAAGCTGGGCAGGCCCCCATCCTCATCAGCAGGGCTGCAGTAGAGATGTTAAAAAGTTCCTCTGCATACACATCTCAGAGGAGCTGAAATGGTAAAACCACACAGACACCGTGGTGAAGAAGGCACAGGAAGGCCAAGAAAATCCTCAGGGACCTCAGCCACCTGAGCCACGGCCTGTTCTCCCCCGCTTCAATCACTCAGACGTGGGCAGTACAGGAAGATCAAGGGTAAAAACAGTCAGACTGGCCAATAGCTTCTACCCCCAGACCGTCAGGTTGCTGAATAGCCACCAGTATTCAGCTACATGCTCCCCCTGTCCCTCTCCAAATCAAATCAAATCAAATTTTATTTGTCACATACACATGGTTAGCAGATGTTAACGCAAGTGTAGCGAAATGCTTGTGCTTCTAGTTCCGACCACGCAGCAATATCTAATATCTAATATCTATAATCTAACAATTTCACAACAACTACCTTATAAACACAAGTGTAAAGGAATGAATAAGAATATGTACATAAAAATATATGGATGAGTGATGGCCGAACGGCATAGGCAAGATGCAGTAGATGGTATAGAGTACAGTATAAACATATGAGATGAGTAATGTAGGGTATGTAAACATTGTTTAAAGTGGCTAGTGATTTATTACATCCAATTTTGAATTATTCAAGTGGCTAGAGATTTGAGGCAGTATGTTGGCAGCAGCCACTCAATGTTAGTGATGGCTGTTTAACAGTTTGATGGTCTTGAGATAGAAGCTGTTTTTCAGTCTCTCGGTCCCAGCTTTGATGCGCCTGTACTGACCTTGCCTTCTGGATGATAACGGGGTGAACAGGCAGTGGCTCGGGTGGTTGTTTCTTTTGGCCTTCCTGTGACATCGGGTGGTGTAGGTGTCCTGGAGGGCAGGTAGTTTGCCCCCGGTGATGCATTGTGCAGACAGCACTACCCTCTGGAGAGCCTTARGGTTGTGGGRGGAGCAGTTGCCGTACCAGGCGGTGACACAGCCCGACAGGATGCTCTCGATTGTGCATCTGTAAAAGTTTGGTGACAAGCCACATTTCTTCAGCCTCCTGAGGTTGAAGAGGCGCTGCTGTGCCTTCTTCACCACGCTGTCTGCGTGGGTGGACCGTTTCAGTTTGTCCGTGATGTGTACGCCAAGGAACATAAAACTTTCCACCTTCTCCACTACTGTCCCGTCGATGTGGATAGGGGGGTGCTCCCTCTGCTGTTTCCTGAAGTCCACGATCATCTCCTTTGTTTTGTTGACATTGAGTGTGAGGTTATTTTCCTGACACCACACTCCGAGGGCCCTCACCTCTTCCCTGTAGGACATCTCGTCGTTGTTGGTAATCAAGCCTACCACTGTAGTGTCGTCTGCAAACTTGATGATTGAGTTGGATGCGTGCATGGCCACGCAGTCATGAGGGAACAAGGAGTACAGGAGAGGGCTGAGAATGCACCCTTGTGGGGCCCCAGTGTTGAGGATCAGCAGGGTGGAGATGTTGTTTCCTACCCTCACCACCTGGGGGCGGCCCGTCAGGAAGTCGAGGACCCAGTTGCACAGGGTGGGGTCGAGACCCAGGGTCTTAAGCTTAATGACGAGTTTGGAGGGTACTATGGTGTTGAATGCTGAGCTGTAGTCGATGAACAGCATTCTTACATAGGTATTCCTCTTGTCCAGATGGGTTAGGGCTGTGTGCAGTGTGATTGCGATTGCGTCATCTGTGGACCTATTGGGGCGGTAAGCAAATTGGAGTGGGTCTAGGGTGTCAGGTAGGGTGGAGGTGATATGGTCCTTGACTAGTCTTTCAAAGCACTTCATGACGACGGAAGTGAGTGCTACGGGGCGATAGTCATTTAGCTCAGTTACCTTATCTTTCTTGGGAACAGGAACAATAGTGGCCCTCTTGAAGCATGTGGGAACAGCAGACTGGTATAATGATTGATTGAGTATGTCCGTCAACACATACACATACAACGCATACTCTGAGGACACGACTAGGGATGCAGTCTGGGCCGGCAGCCTTGCGAGGGTTAACACTTTTAAATGTTTTACTCACGTTGGCTGCAGTGAAGGAGAGCCCACAGGTTTTGGTAGCGGGCCGTGTCGGTGGCACTGTTTTGTCCTCAAAGCGAGCAAAGAAATTGTTCTGTTTGTCTGGGAGCAAGACATCGTGGTCCGCGACGGGGCTGGTTTTCTTTTTGTAGTCAGTGATTGACTGTAGACCCTGCCACATACCTCTCGTTTCTGAGCCGTTGAATTGCGACTCTACTTTGTCTCTATACTGACGCTTAGCTTGTTTGATTGCCTTGCAGAGGCAATGCACTTGCATAGTTTCCTAGGAACGCGAAGCGAGGCGGCCATCTCTGTCGGCGCCGGAACAGTACAGCGGGGGAACAGGCCCCCCACGCTGCTCCCCCGCTCGACATCCCCCCCCTCAAAAGACATCTATCCTGCTCCCTCTATTGACATTTTATTTTTCTCCCCCCACCCCTCAACGGACAATTACCCTGCCAACACCCCAATGAACATTTATATTTATCATTGTCACGGTTGTAAATCTGTATACAGTATATGATTATTATATATATTTTTTTGGCATTTTGGTGTGAGTGTGTGTGTGTGTGTGTGATGCTTCTATCTCTCTCTCTCTTTCTATCTCTCTTTCTATCTCTCTCTCTCTCTCTCTGTAAAAGGGTGTGTAGACGTCACACGCATTGGAGCCAGAAAAGGTACAGCAGACAATATGAATTATCCATAACAAATCAGAGGTTGGCAGCATACAGGTAGGGAATGGGGATGGGTTATATGCGTCGCATGTTGAGCATAAATCGTCCTTGATTAAACAGAAGAGCTACGTTGTTTCTCATTGACTCATGAAACAATATCCATATTTCTTTATTATTCTATTGAGTCACTAAGTCAATGGACTACATCTTCTGTAGGAAAGAGGGTTAGCTATTTCTTCCTTCCCTTTCAATGCCCATACATTGCACTGTCTCTTTTGCCTCAGGCATTCTCTTAGGCTCTCAGTACCGGGCCTATTCAGTGGCTCTGTCATTACAAACAGCAGTAGAGAGATATTGCTGAGCTGAAATGGGATTCATTATTATAATATGAAGTGTATTATCATTATCCTGATTAAAAATGGAGTGTAATAATGTAATATAATGGGTGTAATGATGCCTCTTTACAGTCCATCTCCACATGCTCTTTCACGTACTGGTGTGTAATCAGACCTAAGTCAGGCTAACCTCAGGGAGCAGAGAGATCTGCTCTCTAATGATCCCTCTACTCTGTGGTCTGTCTCTCTTGCTCTCTCTCTCTCTCTCTCTTTCCCATCTCTCGTTCTTCCTCTTCCTCTCTGATTCTCTCGTTCTTTCTCTTCCTCTCTGATTCTCTCTGTCTCTCCTCTCCCTCTCCCTCTCTCTCTTCCTCTTGCTATATGTTTCTCTCTCCCTCTCTTTCTATCTTTATTGCTCTCTCTCTGTCTCACCCTCATTCTCATTTTCACCTCTCTCTCTCTCTCTTCTCTCTCTCTCTCTCTCTCTCTCTCTCTCTCTCTCTCTCTCTCTTAGGTGAGTACAGAAGGATTAATCTCCTAGCCAATGATGGTCTTGATGAGCGCAACAGTATATGGCACTGTGGGGTATTGGAGGCGGCCCCCCCCCCCCCACACCCGACAAAACAAAACATTGATTAAGAACAACTTTGTTTTTCTTCAGGTGAAATTCTTTGAACAGCTGTCATTTCCTAAGAATTGTCGTTCTCGGAAACCAGAGCATGCTGTGCTTTCTCTCATTAGCGTTTCTGAGTTTATGTGTGTGTTTACCTGTCTGTCTGTGTGTTTGTGTGTGCTGAATGTGTGTTAGAGACACACTTCCTAACACCTGGTATTATCCTGCATTAGGTCCGCTCCTGCCTCTCAATACCTGGGCTTGGGCTGTGCAAACAGCCTCTTAAAGGAGAAATCCACCAATACTGTCTTAAATAACACTAACAATAGTTTTTCTGAACAAATGTTTCATTTTGTTGTTATAATGAGGATGGTAGCAACACGTAAAAATCGTTGTAGAAATCTGTTACAGCTCAAGTCGGCTACAAAACCAAATGGAATGCTCTCTATGTGCTGGCTAGTTCGCTAGCATGGTAGCTAGTTAGCAAACATAGCTACACACAACAATACCAAAGTCAATATCAGCAGGTGAAGTAGCTAGCTAACTGTAAAATCGGCTCACAAACTGCACTATGAATTTACGAGTCTACACTCCCACCATGTTTAACCTGCAGATCGATGTGCCTAGCAGAGTGTAATCTGACATTCGTAACAGAAATGTCAACAAAAAATGTCAAAGGAGAAATGTGCAGGACCCTCTTTCAAATTACACATTTCTCAAGGTAACAATATCGCTAAAATGGCTTATTCGAAAGAACAACCTCATGTGTTATGATATCGGCCAGTATTGAAATCTGATATGTATGATAGATGTTCTTGCGATRTAAATATCTAAATATTAAAAATATCTAAATATATTCCTATTAACTTTCAGTGAGAGCATCGTCAAACCGGCTGTATTTCTGCCTGCATGAATGACAAGAGCTCACATACACAATAAAACATGAAATGACCACGGGAATCGATAGAACATCGCTCAGAGTTGCCCAAAAACAATATGACATTCAAAATGGTTGAATCTTTCCTTTAAGAAACATGATACAAATTGGATGTGCCTTTAGGCTAGGGTCTATTTTTCTCAATTTCCGCCTGACTTACGTGCCCAAAGTAAACTGCCTGTTGCTCAAGCCCTCAAGCCAGGATATGCATATATTTGGTACCATTGGAAAGAAAACACTCTGAGGTTTGTAGAAATGTTAAAATAATGTAGGATACTATAACACAATAGATATGATAGTAGAAAATCAAAATAAATATCAAAATAATTTTTTTTTGAGAACCAATGATCTTCCAATGGAATGTATAGGGAAATAATTAAATCTAACTCCCAGTATGCAATTCCTATGGCTTCCACTGGGTGTCAGTAGTCTTTTTTCAAGGTTTCAGGCTTGTTTCTTCCAAAACGAGTAAGAAATATGAGTTTTACTACAGGGACACAGACTTGGAAATTCGTGTATGCACGCGATGAAGAGGACGCGCACCTGCTAATATCGCTTTCCTATTGAACATACTTCTTTCCGTATTAAATATTATAGTGTAATTGCATTTTAGGGTATCTAAGGATTAAATAGAAACATATTTTGACTTGTTGGAACAAAGTTTAGGGGTACATTTTCGGATTCCTATCTTGGCATGTTGAACGAGTGGATTACTCAAATCGATGGCGCCAACTATAGGTACTTTTTTGGATATAAAGAATGATTTTATCTAACAAAACAACACGATGTGTTATAGCTGGGACACTTTGGATGACAAATCAGAGGAAGATTTTCAAAAACTAAGTGAATATTTAATCGCTATTTGTGAATTTATGAAACCTGTGCAGGTGGAAAAATATTTTGATATGGGGCGCCGTCCTCAAACAATCGCATGGCATGCTTTCGCTGTAAAGCCTACTGTTCATCAGACAGTACAGTTAGATTAACAAGAATTTAAGCTTTTAACTGATATAAGAGACTTGTATGTACCTAAATGTTTAATAGCCATAATTTTTATGATTATTTATTTGAATTGCGCGCCCTCCAGTTTCACCGGAAGTTGTCCCGCTAGCCTTATGAAGTTTTAATAAAACACAGCCTCCTTCACTGGTTTCTCTCTCTCTCGCTCTCGCTTTCTCCCTCCCATGCGCTACCACAATGCAAGGCCACTCCATGCCGCCACGCCATACTCAGGTGTTTCCTTATTCTGCTCACTCTCTCCACATTCCCTCTCATCCATTCTGCCTGTCTCCCAAATTGCCTGTAAGTTCACTTATTTTGACCAGGGACCATAGGGCTAAATGGTCACACAAACGTTGAAATTGGGTGCAGGGAATTCATGCTGAGGGGGTACAAAGTACGTGAGGACGGTTGGGGGTGTRTGTCTGTAAGGTGGAGAATTTCACATTTTTCAAACACCAGAAAAAGCTTTGTCCTGCAATCTAYAYACATAATCARTATGCTTAATTCTATGTCATACTGAAATGTAGCACCAACCTGGGTGATGCTTCAGCGACTGGAAAAGCACCAGTAAGACCACCACACCTCAGCAGTGGTCCAGAAAAGCCCCCGACAAAGTGAGCCTCTGCATCCCCTCACACCGGGGAACTGGGGCAGGGGTCTAAAAAGCAGATGCTGTTGATCTGGTGTTGCTGCATCATTTAAATCATATTCGCAAGCTAGCCAAGCCAAATATAAACTGGCTTGCCATAATCAGTCCTGCAATTCCGTAGGTCACCACTAGATATTACAGTTCATCTATCAAAAAGTTCAAAATTCAATAAAACGCTATAAAAAACACTTAAAAACAATATAATATGTGCAATACTTACAGAGCTTCCTGTCTAGGSTACCTCACGGTGCCATGGCAACCACATAACTCAGTTATGAGTTAACAGAACTTAGTTAGGGGTCAGGAGACTGGGAAACTATCTGGGCTAGCTAAAGCCAACATCATCAATTTGGGCATGACGCCTCTAATGAGGCGTGTCTGATAGTGTTGGGTAATGTCAAACTTTGTCCAATCGTGTTTTGTACTCATAAAACATTGTGATATGCAATGGCATCGCCCCCTATTGGCCAACCCCCCCACCCCCCCCCCCCATTTTGTTTTTAAATATGCACGAGCTTGAATGGTAGGAATGAGATAAATCAATAAATTGCCAAAAAGATATCTAGTTGAGACACATCTTTTTAGTCACTTTTCTACTGTGGTGGAGCTGTAGCATGAAAAATGTGCGTGTGGGCACGTGTGCACCGAAGCGCGAATGGGAGAGTGACACAGTCAACGAGCCTCACTGGCTGTGCGTGTTGTGATGGGTTTGTAAAATCATCATGGACTGCAGACAGGCTAGTCTCAGAACTGGATAATCATAATCTGATCAGATTCTTGCTTTATCCTCCTCTCCTTATTAAGACCCAGGCTACTATGCTTTGAAAGTAGGTTGAACATTGCTAGAAATAACATATAAATAGGCTAGGCCAGCTAGGATACACACTAATTTTCTTTCCTCATCTTCCCTGAGCTGTAGCCTCAGTTTTCTTTAGACGTCTCGTTTGATTTTTCCATCTTGCTATTGTTTGCTCAATTTCACTTCTTGTGGCCTGAATATTTGCATTAAAAATATATTTGGTGATTGAGAATAGCAGCATTAAACTTGCACAACTGTTCACATTTTAAAAGCAGCAACTTTAGGACAAACACGAGACAAGCCTAGAATATTTGGGAAATACTTTTCATAAGTTTAATTTGTCTTAATGGTTTTCTGATATTTCACAGGGGCAAAACTTTGGTTTTAAAATGGGGGGGACATATTAATATTTTAAAAAATTCCTCCAGTTGGATAAACACTCCAAACAGCTGCTCAGAGGCGTCCGCATGGTCCTATAGCACCGTTGCCACATTTTGTATCACATTCCAATGATAAAACTGGGGGGGGGGGGGGAAATGCAATTTAAGATTGTGGAGTCCCGTCCTCAGTGAAATGTGCCCTTAATATTTAAATGAGTAGGATTGGCGTTAGGCCGTTTGGTTCACAACGGAAAGGAAGGATTGCATGCATCATTTCTGTCATATAATGCTTTGCTCAACTGTAAGGTTGTTCAAATTTCTCATTCGATTTTTCTATCGTGCTATTGCCTGTTCTATCTCTCACATTTACCATATGTGTAGGTTACTCAAAAAGAACTTCACACTTTCTGAGAACTCCGTTAGGTGGATTCATTGTTTAATCATTAATAGCGTGGCGGGAGAATCACACACTATTGGACTAGGCTACC
>NC_036846.1:5908436-6018271 GCF_002910315.2 Salvelinus sp. IW2-2015
TTCTTGCTTTATCCTCCTCTCCTTATTAGACCCAGGCTACTATGCTTTGAAAGTAGGTTGAACATTGCTAGAATAAACATATAAATAGGCCTAGGCCAGCTAGGATACACATAATTTTCTTTCCTCATCTTCCCTGAGCTGTAGCCTCAGTTTTCTTTAGACGTCTCGTTTGATTTTTCCATCTTGCTATTGTTTGCTCAATTTCACTTCTTGTGGCCTGAAATATTTCATTAAAAAATATATTTTGTGATTGAGAATAGCAGCATTAAACTTGCCACAACTGTTCACATTTTAAAAGCAGCAACTTTAGGACAAACACGAGACAAGCACTAGAATATTTGGGAAATACTTTTCATAAGTTTAATTTGTCTTAATGGTTTTCTGATATTTCACAGGGGCAAAACTTTGTTTTAAAAGTGGGGGGACATATTAATATTTTAAAAAATTCTCCAGTTGGATAAACACTCCAAACAGCCTGCTCAGAGGCGTCCGCATGGTCCTATAGCACCGTTGCCACATTTTGTATCACATTCCAATGATAAAACTGGGGGGGGGGGGGAAATGCAATTTAAGATTGTGGAGTCCCGTCCTCAGTGAAAGATGTGCCCTTAATATTTAAATGAGTAGGATTGGCGTTAGGCCGTTTGGTTCACAACGGAAAGGAAGGATTGCATGTCATCATTTCTGTCATATAATGCTTTGCTCAACTGTAAGTTGTTCAAATTTCTTCATTCGATTTTTCTATCGTGCTATTGCCTGTTCTATCTCTCACATTATTACCATATGTGTAGGTTACTCAAAAGAACTTCACACTTCTGAGAACTCCGGTAGGTGGATTCATTGTTTAATCATTAATAGCGTGGCGGGAGAAATCACACACTATTGGACTAGGCTACAGTATATGGAAATAGGCTATGGCAAACGGAATATAGCTATTATACTCAGAATGTCACCTATGCACTGCCCTGCTGTGCTCTGCCTGACTCCTCTTTACTGCGCTGGGCCAGTCAAGTTGAAATAGGTTAACTATCATCTGTCACATATCCATGTCGTCACCATCGACGACGGCTGTCAATCATCCTCGATAGACGATTTCGTGTGTGCGCGAGTGTGTGTTTGGCGCGTCTCTCTCGTATCTCTCTTTGTGCGTACATACGTGTGTTTTTGTGCGTTCTGAATCCCACAGGGATGCATGGTGCTCAACGCCCAGTAGTCTGACATGAGAGAGTGCTGAGGCTTCACTGAGACCACACCTCCCCTGTTTAACATGCACCACACAGCCTGCCTCTCCCTCTCTGTATTACTCAGACTGACAGCCACATCTCTGAACCCTGAGTTGGGGTGCACATACACTCACTTACACGCAGACACACACACACTATAGCACATACTTAGGGACACACACACACACACACACACACACACACACACACACACACACACACACACACACACACACACACACACACACACACACACACACACACACACACACACACACACACACACACACACACACACACAACACACACACACACACACGCAACACACAATGTACACGTATTTGGTCATATGAGGGTTAACCTCAGTAGAGTGTTTGAGTCTTGGGGAGCTTGGAGTCTTTAGAGGTGATGACAGCTCTGTCAATAGAGAAAATCACTAACCCATCATGATGAAAGGCTGCAATTAGGCTAAACTGTGTTCAAGCGTAATACACAGACTATTGCATGCACAGACAGACACACACACAGGAACGCATATAAGGCCCTCCCTCGTCCTCAATTTGGCAAATCTAACCTCGACTCTATTCTCCTGCTTCCTGTTTTTCAAACAAAATCTCAAACAGGAGGTAACAGTGACGTGCTCAGGACGGAACTGGTCCGATGAAACAGACCCTAGGTTACAAGACTGTTTTGCTAGTACAGACTGGGATATGTTCCAGGATTCATCCGATACCATCGAGGAGTTTACCACGTCAGTCATAGGCTTCATCAATAACGGCATAGACGTTGTCGTCTCCACAGTGACTATATGAACGGATTTTTTACCAAAAACCGTGGATTACAGGAAACATCCAAACTGGGCTTAAGGCTAGAGTTACCGCTTACAAGGAACATGACATGGACATAGATGCATAAAAGAAAGCCTGCTACGACCCGCGATGAGACATCACACGTGCAAAAGGACAATATAGGAGGAACGTGGAATCCTCCTACACCGGTTCTGATGCTTGTCGTATGTGGCAGGGCTTGCAGACGATAACGGATTACAAAGGAAAACCCAGCCATGAGATGCCCAGTGATCCGGAACTCCCAAACGAGCTAAATGCCTTTTATGCATRGAGTCTTGTGTGAAAGACCCTGTTGATCCGGATGACTGTGTGATCTCACTCTCCGTGGCCGACGTGAGTCAAACTTTTCAACAGGTGAACAATCGCAAGGCCACCAGGCCAGACGGACTACAGGGCGCTTTCTCAAAGCARACGCAGACCAGTAGGCAAGTGTCTTCAGACATTTTCAATCTCTCCATGATCCTGTCTGTAACCCCCAACATGTTTCAAGCTGACGGCCATTGTCCCTGTTCCCAAGAACTCCAAGGTAACCTGCCTAAATGACTATCGCACAGAGCCCTCATGTCTGAATTTATGAAGCGCTTTCAAAGGCTGGTCATGACACACGTCAACGCCATCATCCCAGACACCCTGGACCTACTCCAATTCACATACCGGCCCAACAGATTCACAGTTTGCAATCTCAATTGCACTTCACGCTGCCCTCTCCCACCTGGACAAGAGGGGAAATAACTATGTGAGAATGCTGTTCATAGACTACAGCTCAGCGTTCAACACCATAGTGCCCTCCAAGCTCATTATCAAGCTGGGGACCCTGGGACTGAACTCCTCCCTCTGCAGTTGGATCCTGGACTTCCTGACAGGCCGGCCCCAGGTGGTGAGGGTAGGCAACAACACCTCTGCCACACTGACCCTCAACACCGGGGCCACTCAGGGGTGCATGCTTAGTCCCCTCCTCTACTCCCTGTTCATCTAAGACTGCGTGGCCACGCACGACTCCAACACCATCATCAAGTTTGCTGACGACACAACGGTGGTAGACTTGATCACTGGCGGKAATGAGATAGCATATAGGGAGGAGCTCAGAGACTTGGCAGTGTGGTGCCAGGACCACAACCTCTCCCTCAACATCAGTAAGACCAATGAGCTGATCGTGGACTACWGGAGAAAGACAGCACTCTCCCATCCACATCGTCAGGGCTGTAGTGGAGAGGTTCGAGAGCTTCAAGTTCCTTGATGTTCACATCACTAAGGACTTAACATGGTCCACACACCCCCGCCCAGTCATGAAAACAGCACTACAGTGCCCCTTCCCCCTCAAGAGGCTGAAAAGACTTGGCATGGGCCCTCGGATCCTCAAAAAGTTTGGCACAGATGTACCATCGAGAGCATCTTGACTGGCTGCATCACCACCCTCGACTGCAAAGGCCTACAGACGGTGGTGCGGACAGGCCAGTACATCACTGGGGCTGAAATCCCTGCCATCCAGGACCTCTATATCAGTTGTCAAAGACTCCAGCCACCCAAGCCATAGACCGTCCATTCTGCTACTGTCCAGCAAACGCTACCGGAACATCGGCTCTCGGACCAACACTCTCCGAGAGACCTTCTACCCCAAGCCATAAGACTGCTAAATAGTTATTTAAATGGTTACCCGGACTATGTGCACTGACCCTATCTTACACTGACTCTATGTACGCTCCCAAGACTGTATACTCTATACTCTATACTCTATACTCTATACTCTATACTCACTCACTCACTCACTCACTCACTCACTCACTCACTCACTCACTCACTCACTCACTCACTCACTCACACACACTACACTGACACTACATACACACACAGAAAACACACATAACACAAACACGCATACCGACACAACACACACGTATACACACACATGCATACCGACACACCACAAACACACATACACACGCGCACGCACATATAAACACATACTTTTACACTGATCAAATGCTGCTGCTACTCTGTTCTTTATTTTACTCTTACAGTATTATTATCTATCCTGATGCCTAGTCACTTTACCCTTCCTTCATGTACCTGTCTACCAGAATACCTCGTACCCCTGCACATTGATCTGCAACTGGATCCTGGACTTCTTTGTATTTTGTCATTTATTTTGTTGGAGGAGGGGGGGTGACAGGTAAAATATGTTGATTAATATATCATACTGTCTGTGGGCTGAAAAAAAATGAAAATATACATATATATATATATAAAATACACTGAACAAAAATAAACGCAACATGGAACAATTTCAATAATTCAATAACTGTGTTGCAGTTCATATAAGGAAATCAGCCAATTGAAATAAATTCTTTGTGCCCTAATCTATGGATTTCACATGACCGGGAATACAGATATGCATCTGTTGGTCACATATATCTTTAAAGAAAGGTAGGGGTGTGGTCTGTATCTGGTGTGACCACCAATTGCCTCATACAGCTTGACACATCTCCTTCAGATAGAGTTGATCAGGCTGTTGATTGTGGCCTGTGGAATGTTGTCCCACTCCTCCTCAATGGCTTTGCGAAGTTGCGGGAACTGGAACACGCTGTCGTACACGTCAATCCAGAGCATCCCAAACATGCTCAATGGGTGACTTGTCTGGTAAGWATGCAGGCCATGGAAGAACTGGGACATTTTCAGCTTTCAGGAATTAAGTACAGATCCTTGCAACATGGGGCCGTGCATTATCATGCTGAAATATGAGGTGATGGTGGTAGATGAATGGCATGACAATGGGCCTCAGGATCTCAGCACGGTATCTCTGTGCATTAAAATTGCCYTAGATAAAATGCAATTGTGTTCATTGTCCATTGCTAGCCCATACCTGCCCATACCATAACCCCACCACCACCATGGGGCACTCTGTTCACAACGTTGACATCAGCATGCAGCATGAGCTGCATGAGCACGCAGATGATCTTCCCTGAAAAGGTTTCTGACAGTTTGTGCAGAAATTATTTGGTTGTGCAAACCCACAGATTTATCAGCTGCCTTGGTGGCTTGTCTCAGACGATGGGAAGGTCCTAGGCTGCCGTGGTTACACGTGGTCTGTGGTTTTGACGCCAGTACAGCCAAATTCACTAAACGAAGTTGGAAGCAGCTTATGTTGGAGAAATGAACATTAAATTCTCGGGCAACAGCTCTGGTGGACATTTCTGCAGTCAGCATGCAAATTGCACACTCCCTCAAAACTTGAGACATCTGTGACATTGTGGTGTGTGACAAAACTGCAAACTTTAGAGTGGACTGAGCTTAGCTCCATTCCGTTTCTTTTCATCGTGAAAAACTCCCCAGTCTTTGCCGATGTAAAGCATACCCATACCATGATGCAGCCACCAACATGCTTGAAAATAAGGAGGCAGTTACTCAATGATGTGTTGTGCTGGATTTGCCCCAAACTTAAGGCTTTGCGTTTAGAAAAAAAGTGTATTTCCTTTCATAAAAAAATATATATACAGTACAAGTCAAAAGTTTGGACACACCTACTCATTCAAGGGTTTTTCTTTATTTGTACTCTTTTCTACATTGTAGAAAAATAGTGAAAGACATTAAAACTATTAAATAACACACATGGAATCACATAGTAACCAAAACAGTGTTAAACATATCAAAATATATCAAATATAAAATATATTTAGATTTGTTTAACACTTTTTGGTTACTACATGATTCCATATGTGTGATTTCATAGTTTTGATAAAAATAAAGAAAAAACCTTGAATGAGTAAGTGTGTCCAAACTTTTGACTGGTACTATATATATATTTTTTTGCAGTATTACTTGTTGCCTTGTTGCATACAAGATGCATGTTTTGAAAATGTTTTATTCTGTATATTTGTATTCTTCTTTTCACTCTGTCATTCTTTTGGGGTCACTACAATGTTGTTCATCCAGCCTCAGTTTTCTCCCTTCACAGCCATTGAACTCTGTAGCTGTTTTAAAATAACGAATGGCCTCATGGTGACATCCCTGAGCAGTTTCATTCCTGTACTGTAGCTCAGTTCAGAAGGACGACTGTATCCTTGAGGTGTCTTGGTGGTTTAATTCCACAGCATAATTATTAACCAGATCATCTTTAAGAGATATTAAATGTCTGATTTGTTATTGTTCCCATCTACCAATCATTGCCCTTCTTAAAACTTCACTAGGGTAGGGGGCAGCATTCGGAATTTTGGATGAAAAGCGTGCCCAAATTAACCTGCCTGCTACATAAAAGCTAGAATATGCATATTAGTAGATTTGGATAGAAATCACTCTGAAGTTTCTAAAACTGTTTGAATGATGTCTGTGAGTATAACAGAACTCATATAGCAGGCAAAAACCTGAGAAAAAATCAAACTAGGAAGTGGGTAGATTTTCAACTCATTGCCTATCGAATATACAGTGTCTATGGCGTCAGATTGCACTTCCTAAGGCTTCCAATAGATGTCAACAGCCTTTAGAACCTTGTTTGAGGCTTCTACTGTGAGGTGGAATTGAGTAAGGTCTCTCCCAGAGTGCCATGAGCTGACCATGCGCGTTCACGTGAGAGTTAGCTTGCGTTCCATTGCAACTCTAAAGACAAAGGAATTCTCCGGTTGGAACATTATTGAAGATTTATGTTAAAAACATCCTATAGATTGATTCTATACATCGTTTGACATGTTAACCTCACTAGGGTCSCACATACCCTAGTGAGGTTAATGAGGCTCCCTGGTCTATGTAGTTAAATCTGTGCTTGAAATTCAACACTTGACTGAGGGACCTTTCTTATGTATGTATGGGAAACAGAAGAAGTGTTAGTCATTCAGAAATCATGTCAACCCCTATTATTTCACACAGAGTGAGTCCATGTAACTTATTTTGTGATTTGTTAGGCAACATTTTTATCATGAACTATTATAGGCTTGCTTAACTTCTTATGGCTGCAGGGGCAGTATTGAGTAGCTTGGATTAAAGGTGCACAGAGGTGCCCAGAGTAAACGGCCTGCTCCTCAGTCATAGTTGCTAATATATGCATAGTATTATTAGTATTGGATAGAAAACACTCTGAAGTTTCTAAAACTGTTTGAATTTTGTCTCTGAGTATAACAGAACTCATATGGCAGGCAAAAACCTGAGAAAAAATCCAAACAGGAAGTGACATTTCTGAGGCTGGTCGATTTTCAACCAAGATCCCATTGAAATCACAGCGAGATATGGATGAGTTTGCACTTCCTACGGCTTCCACTAGATGTCAACAGTCTGTAGAACATTGTCTGATGCCTCTACTGTGAAGGGGGGCCGAATGAGAGGGAATTAGTCAGGTCTGCCATGACCTGACCATTCTTTGACCATGCGCGTTCACATYAGAGGGAGCTCTGTTCCATCGCTCATCTGAAGTCAATGTAATTCTCCGGTTGGAACGTTATTCAAGATTTATGTTAAAAACATTCTAAAGATTGATTCAATACATCGTTTGACATGTTTCTACGAACTGTTACGGAACTTTTGGACATTTCATCAGGTTTTAGTGAACGCGCTTCCCTGACGTTGGATTTGTTTACCAAACACGCTACAAAAATAGCTATTTGGACATAAATGATGGACATTACAGAAAAAAARGAACATTTCTTGTGGAAGTGGGAGTCCTGGGAGTGCATTCCGACGAAGATCAGCAAAGGTAAGTGAAGATTTATAATGCTTTTTATGAGTGTTGTTGACTGCACAATTTGGCGGGGAACTGTATGGCTTGCTTTTGTGGCTGAACGCTGTTTTCAGATGATTGAATATTCTGTTTTGCCGTAAAGCTTTTTGAAATCTGACACAGCGGTTGCATTAAGAACAAGTTTATCTTTAATTCTATGTCAAACATGTATCTTTCATCAAAGTTTATGATGAGTATTTCTATGGCACGAAGCCTCCAGTGATGATCCATGGCAAGAAGCCTCCAGTGATAATCCATGGCACGAAGCCTCCAGTGATGATCCATGGCACGAAGCCTCCAGTGATGATCCATGGCACGAAGCCTCCAGTGAGGATCCATGGCACGAAGCCTCCGGTGAGGAATCCATGGCATGAGGCCTCCAAAGAAGGACGTCAGTCCGGAGCCTCCAACAACGCCTTCTAGTCCGGAGCCTCCAGCGTCGCCCCTAGTCCGGAGCCTCCAGCGACGCCTCTAGTCCGGAGCTCCGCGTCGCCTTCTAGTCCGGAGCCTCCAGCGTCGCCCCCTAGTCCGGAGCCTCCAGCGACGCCCTCTAGTCCGGAGCCTCCAGCGTCGCCCTCTTAGTCCGGAGCCTCCAGCGACGCCCTCTAGTCTGGAGCCTCCAGAATCACCCTCCAGTCCGGAGCAGCCAGAGTCACCCTCCTGTCAGGAGCTGACAGAGCCGCCCGTCTGTCCTGAGCTGCCAGAGCCGCCCATCTGTCCTGAGCTGCCAGAGCCGCCCGTCAGTCAGGAGCTGCCAGAGTCGCCCGTCAGTCAGGAGCTGCCGGAGTCGCCCTTCACTACGGCGCTCGGAGTCGCCCTTCACTACGGTGCTGCCGGAGTCGCCCTTCACTACGGTGCTGCCGGAGTCTCCCGCCTGTCCGGCGCTGCCGGAGTCTTCCATCTATTCGGGCCCCGCTGCAAGGGTCCCCAGTCCGAGGTCGGCGGCGAGGGTCGCCGTTCCAAAGGCGCCACTTAAGCGGGCAAAGACTATGGTGGAGTGGGGTCCCGTCCCGCGCCAGAGCCGCCACCGCGGACAGACGCCCACCCAGACCCTCCCCTATAGGTTCAGGTTTTGCGGCCGGAGTCCGCACCTTTGGGGGGGGGGGTACTGTCACGTTCTGACCTTAGTTTCTTTTTTATGTCTTTGTGTTATGTTGGTCAGGGCGTGAGTTGGGGTGGGTAGTCTATGTTCCTTTTTCTATGTTATTGTATTTCTGTGTTTGGCCTGGTATGGTTCTCAATCAGAGGCAGCTGTCGTTGATTGTCTCTGATTGAGAATCATACTTAGGTAGCCTGTTTTCCCCATTTTGGTTGTGGGTGTTTATTTTCTGTGTAGTGTCTGTTCACCTTGTAGAACTGTTTCGTTTTCTCCTCATTGTTATTTTTGTGTAGTGTTCAGTTTTCATTAAATTATGACGAACACTTACCACGCTGCATTTTGGTCCTCTTCTCCTTCACCACACGAGAATCGTTACACATCTGCTGTTGACAAATAATGTTTTACTTGATTACTGGTACTTCCTGTACATAGGAAGTTTTATTCTTCTTGTGTTAGTGTTTTTTTAAATCATATTTTTATCTGAATCATTGGGAAGGACTTGTAAGCAGGTATTTTATGTTATAAACCTCTTAAGGATGCTCCCCTTTTTTTCAATTTTCGCCTAAAATGACAAATCTAACTGCCTGTTGCTCTGGACCTGAAGCAATGATATGCATATTCTTGATACAATTTGAAAGGAAACACTTTGAATTTTGTGGAAATGTGAAATTAATGTAGGAGAATATAACACATTAGATCTGGTAAAAGATAATACAAAGAAAAAAACATGCTTTTTTTGTATTTTTTTGTTGTACCATCATCTTTGAAATGCAAGAGAAAGGTCATAATGTATTATTCCAGCCCAGGRGCAATTTAGATTTCGTCCACTAGATGGCAGCAGTGTATGTGCAAAGTTTTACACTGATCCAATGAATCATTGTATTTCTGTTCAAAATGTTTTATCAAGACGGCACAAATATGCCTGATTGGTTTATTAATAACTTTTCATGTTCATAACTGTGCACTCTCCTCAAACAATAGCATGGTATTATTTCACTGCTATAGCTACTGCATATTGGACAGTGCAAGAATTTAAGGTTTCTGCCAATATCAGATATGTCTATGTCCTGGGACATTTTATTGTTACTTAAAACCTCATGCTAATTGCAATAGCCTACATTAGCTCAACCGTCCCAATGAAGACCCACCAATCCTGTAGAGGTTTAAAGCCTAAACCTGTTGTATTTGGCGCATAAGACAAATACAATTTGACAAACACACACACACACACGAGGGTGGAATGCTACAATCAGATGACTGTATTATTGCACCCTCACAGACAACTCCAACCACAAAGGTAATTCTAGTCAGTAGGGTGAAAGGTCACGGTAAAGGACCATATACTATCTGTCAATTACTCATCCAATAATCAAATAAATTAGAGGCAGGCAGGAGGCAGGCAGTCAGAGGGCTAACTAGAAGTTAATTGAATTAGACTTCACAACATGCCTCTCTCTCTCTACCTTAATGAGGGGAAAAGCAATAATGGAAAAACACTGTCATACGAAGCAGAAGGCCAATTGAGTTCTCTCTTGTTCTTGTTCTTTCTCATTCTCTCTCATTCTCTCTCTCTCTCTCTGCCATTTTCTCTTCCTGCTCTCTCTCTCTCTCTCTCGCTCTCTCTCTCTCTCTCCCTGTGTCTCTCTCTCTCTCTTAAATAAGCTTCATTAGAATGAAAGACAAAACCACTGTTGCAAAAGCGAAGTGAGATAATGACATCAACATTAGCGAAAGGGGAAATATATATATATATACAGTACTAGTCAAAAGTTTGGACCTACTTGTTCCAGGTATTTTCTTTATTTTTACTATTTTCTAGAATAATAGTGAAGATATAAAAACTATGAAACAACACATATGGAATCATGTAGTAACCAAATAAGTGTTAAATATATTTTATATTTGAGATTCTTCAAAGTAGCGTCCCTTTGCCTTGATGAAAGCTTTGCACACTCTTGGCATTCTCTCAACCAACGTCATGAGGTAATCACCTGGAATTTCAATTAACAGGTGTGCCTTCTTCAAAGTTAATTTATGAAATTAATTTCCTTCTTAATGTGTTTGGGCCAATCAGTTGTGTTGTGATAAGGTAGGAGTGATATACAGAAGATAGCCATATTCAGTAAAAGACCAAGAGAAACGACAGTCCATCATTACTTTAAGAGATAATGGTCAGTCAATCCGGAAAAGTTCAAGAACTTTGAAAGTTTTTTCAAGCGAAGTCGCAAAAACCATCAAGCGCTATGATGAAACTGAGGACAACCACAGGGGACAACCACAGGAAAGATAGACCCAGAGTTACCTCTGCTGCAGATGATAGGTTCATTGCAGTTACCAGCCTCAGAAACTGCAGCCCAAATAAGTGCCTCTCAGAGTTCAAATAACAGACACATCTCAACATCAACTGTTCAGAGGAGACTGCATGAATCAGGCTCTCGTGGTCCAATTGCTTCATAAAAAACACTACTAAAAGACACCAATAAGAAGAAGAGACATGCTTGGGCCGAGAAACATGAGCGATGGACATTAGACCGGTGGAAATCTGTCCTTTGGTCTGATTAGTCCAAATTTGAGATTTTTCGTTCCAACTGCATGTGTGCTTCCCCCCATGAAGCATGGAGGAGGAAGTGTGATGGTGTGGGGATGCTTTGCTTGTGACACTGTCAGTGATTTATTTAGAATTCAAGGCATACTTAACCAGTATGGCTACCACAGCATTCTGCAGCAATACACCATTCAATCTGGTTTGCGCTTAGTGGGACAATCATTTGTTTTTCAACAGGACAATGACTCAAAACACACCTCCAGGCTGTGTAAGGGCTATTTGACCAAGAAAGAGAGTTATGGAGTGCTGCATCAGATTACCTGGCCTCCACAATCACCCGACCTCAACCCAATTGAGATGGTTTGGGATGAGTTGGACCGCAGAGTGAAGGAAAAGCAGCCAACAAGTGCTCAGCATARAGAGGTGGTTGGGTCATTGTCCTGTTGAAAAACTAATTATAGTCAAACTAAGCTGGCTATCTTCTGTATACCACCCCTAGCTTGTCACAACAGAACTGATTGGCTCAAACGCATTAAGAAAGAAAGACATTCCACAATTTACTTTTTAACAAGGAAATGCATTCCAGGTGACTACCTCATGAAGCTGGTTGAGAGAATGCCAAGACTATGCAAAGCTGTCATCAAAGCAAAGGGCGACTACTTTGAAGAATCTCAAATATAAAATACATTTTGATTTGTTGAACACTTTATTGATTACTACGTGATTCCTTGTGTGTTATTTCATACTTTTGATGTCTTCACTAATATTTGACAATGTTGAAAATAGTAAAATAAAATAAAAACCCTTGAATGAGTAGGTGTGTCCTAACTATTGACTGGTACTGTACATTACTGCACTTAACATTTTACTCTAACAGCACATTGTAAAGGAGCAGTGACTCTTCATCGAATAACATACTATGGCTCGGGGTGAACAAGGGAGAGATTCATTCGAAACAGCGAGAGATAAAGAAAATGAGTGTCTCTGCCTGAATCCTTTCTTCTCCATTTCCCTGTTTTCCTGTTATGTGTGTTTGTGAGGAATGTGTGTGTCGGGGTAATTGTATATTGGAAACGCCTCAAATGACCGCAGAGGAGGAGTGATGGTGTCATTACAGCCGGCCCTCCTCTCTAAAGCAGCTTTTAGAAATATGTCTGGGATTTACAGTAGAAACACTAATGAAGACCGAAGAGATTGTTAAACTCTTGATCATCTCTATAACACACATACACACAACAATTAAGATGACTCCCCCCCCCCCCCAGCTAATGTGAATATAAATATTACATTAAAAAAATATGTGTCTCAGGGTAGAATTTCCTCTGTTGGATTGAGGCCCTTATTTTCGTGGCCCTGGCATTTCATAGTGAGGATATAACCAGGCCTCTGGTTGACATGTTATAAGACGTTATAACTGGGGTTTATCAGCCAGTGATTCTAGGCTGACACACTCTCTCAGTCAGACAGGGATCACTGTGGCTTATTAGACTAGCTCTCTGTTGATAATACATCTTCGACAGTAGCTCTGTCTGTCGGAAAGGCTGTGAATAAATAGCAATTATCATAGTAGAATACATGGAAGCTTATCATATCAGAGCTGTAGCTCTGCCCATATTGTGAAGTGGAGCAGAGCATCCTGGGCGATCTGCAGCTCAGAAAGGAAGATCAGCTTCAGAGATGTCTAGTGCGAGAAAGTTCCAGCTCCTATGTTTTCCTACAAGTTAGCTTTCGTTGTGTTAGCCAAGGCCAGTGTGCATCCGTGCTGAATCAGCACACACATGCACATACTACCGTAGCATGTGCACAACATACACTGTGCTGTGCTGTTCACACAACACATAAAGTAAAACCCAACCGAAAGAATATACAGTCCACCAAGTCCTCAGTTACACTCTCCCCTTCCTCCCTTCATCTATCTCTCCCCTCTCCCTCTACCTCTCTCTCTCTCCCTGTCTCTCTCTCCTTCCCTGTCTCACTCTCTTTCTCTGTCTCTCTCTCGCTCTCTGTCTCGCTCTCTCCTATTGCTCCGCATTTAATTTCAGTTCCTCAGCCTAATATTCCCCATTGGACCAGAGTGTCTGCGTGTCTTCCAGCCTTGTGAAAAGTAGCGGTCAGGATAATCTCACAGGAATTAATACATTAGTCTGAAGAGGTAGGATACAAATAATTCATTATTTCATTTATTAATACATTTATTTTAACAAATGCCTTGGTAAAATCTCTATTGAAATATTAAATGTTCACTGACATGACTGAGAATATTTAAGGCTTTACTACTGATAAGATCGTAGAGAGGTGTTGCATCTTCATTGAAAGTCAGAAGCCATTTCCATTGCAAATGCTGCAGAACAATTGTTTCACCAATTGAGAATATCAGCAGCGCATCAACCTTCAACCACCCTTATTCTCTCTCTCTTTCTCTCTCTCTCGCTCTGTTTTTTCTCTCACCCGTGCCTGTTTCTGCCTCTCCCTTCCTCTTTTTCTCCCTCTCTTCATCCCATCATACCTCTCTGGCCCTGGGATGTGGTTTCCACAGCAACCGGGCCTACTATGCTGGAGTGGTGTCTTCTGCTAATGCCTTGAACGGAATACTGGTGTGTGTGAGTACGTGTGTGTAAGTACGTGTGTGTGAGTACGTGTGTGTGAGTACGTGTGTGTGTGTGTGTGTGTGTGTGTGTGTGTGTGTGTGTGTGTGTGTGTGTGTGTGTGTGTGGTGTGTGTGTGTGTGTGCGTGCGTGCGTGTGCTGCGTGCGTGCGTGCGTGCGTGCGTGCGTGCGTGCGTGCGTGCGTGCGTGCGTGCGTGCGTGTAGGTGTGTGTTGGTGTTGTGTGTGTGAGAGAGAGAGAGAGAGAGAGAGAGAGAAGAGAGAGAGAGAGAGCAGAGAGAGAGAGAGAGAGAGAGAGAGAGAGAGAGAAGAGAGAGAGAGAGAGAGAGAGAGAGAGAGAGGACCATGTCCACAGCAGTGTTCATAGGGTAGCAGGTTGTAGATAGAAGGCTGAAGTGGTCTAATGATGTAAAGCTACCACCACAACAACCTCACATTAATAATAATAACAAGAATAATAATAACAAGAATAGTAAGAATAGTACATATAATAATAAGAATAATAAGGATAATAGTAATAATGATAATATGCCATTTAGCTAACACTTTTATCCAAAGCGACTTGCATACAGCTCTATATCCTAAAGGTCCTGGAACCAGAAGAAAAACACAATGCTTCCACTCTATCTATATAATACCAAACCAACTATAGCAACACTATCAACAATACAAAGTACCAACCAACTGTAGCAATACCTTTAGCTGTATACTCACCAGCATCTACAACAAGTATAGCATCACAATATCACATCACAATATCACTACCCCCACCATCCACAACAAAAACCCAGCTGTAGCAGATTCATCATCATCATCATCCTCACCATCATACATCATCTTCATCATCATCATCCACTCTTTTTATCTCTAGAGCAACAATAATACTACTACCTCCCAAGTTCTCTCACGTCACCCCGCTCCTCCGCTCTCTCCACTGGCTTCCAGTTGAAGCTCGGCATCCGCTACAAGACCATGGTGCTTGCCTACGGGAGCTGTGAGGGGAACGGCACCTCCGTACCTTCAGGCTCTGATCAGGCCCTACACCCAAACAAGGGCACTGCGTTCATCACCTCTGGCCTGCTCGCCTCCCTACCTCTGAGGAAGTACAGTTCCCGCTCATCCCAGTCAAAAACTGTTCGCTGCTCTGGCACCCAATGGTGGAACAAACTCCCTCACGACGCAGGTCAGCGGAGTCAATCACCACCTTCCGGAGACACCTGAAACCCACCTCTTTAAGGAATACCTAGGATAGGATAAAGTAATCCTTCTAACCCCCCCCTTAAAAGAGTTAAATGCACTATTGTAAGTGTTGTTCCACTGGATATCATAAGGTGAATGCACCAATTTGTAAGTCGCTCTGGATAAGAGCGTCTGCTAAATGACTTAAATGTAAATGTAAATGTACTACAATAATGAGTTGTTCTCTATTACTGGTTGTTCTCAGCATCACGGGCTCACAGTATTAGGCATCACGGTATGAATCATCCTCCCCCCCCCCTCTCCTCATATCCCTGGCTATCAACAGAAAGATAAAACGAAGCTAAAGCAACAAAAAAAAAGGCCCAGTTCAGTCAAAAACGTGATTTCCCTGTGTTTTATATATACTGTATTTCCACACTATGAGGTTGGAAAATTGTGCTGTGAAATGTGAAAAAAAAGATAATGCCCTTTTCGAGTAAGAGCTGTTTGAAACGAACCYTCTGAAATTTCAGCCTGTTTTGGTGGGATGGAGTTTTGGCCTGCCTGGTGACATCATTAGGCGGTAAATTAGTTAATAGACCAATAAGAAAGAGAGTTCCAATCCTCTCTGGCAATAACAGCTAATTCATTTCCAGTTTTCCCTTCCCCACTCAAACCACTCCCAGACAATCCTAGCAACATTTTTACTTGAGAAATTTGCACTTTGCTAAGAAGCTAGTTTGTAAAAATGTTTTTTTTTGTTTTACCATTTTCATTGAAAATAATCACAGTAATGTACTTAATTGTTACCCAGAAATGATTTGATATTGAGATAAAAACATCTGCATTGGACATTTAACAATAAAGAAAATCACTTACGGGTCAACATCAGAATATTAATGCTCTGAGTCTGGTGCCTCCTCTATTCTCTGTTAACTGTTGTCATGACGTTGGCCTGTTGGGGTAGGTTTATGACCCCCATAAATACCTTTCCCCTTTTCTCTCTCTCTACTTTATAGAGTTGACTCTTGGAAAGCCTGTGTTAACATAGAGAGTCTGGTACCATCAAAAGGTGGGAAAGGGAACCATGTTTCGGTAATCCAACCAGTTGAAAATATGCGTTGGTACTTAATGAATATGATGTCAGATCAGTTGTTGTCTGAGACATTACTACTAATGATTGTATGACATAAACTGTATCTTGGAAAGTCTACATATTCTAGTTATCAGATTCACATGGAATTGTTGTGCAATTTAATTGTATAAACATGAAACTATTTGTGAAAAGATTAAATGTAATTTAGCTTCTTAAAACATGTTTGGGATAGGGGGCAGCATTGGGAAGTTTGGATGAAAAGCGTGCCCAGAGTAAACAGCCTGTTACTCAGGCCCAGAAGCTAGAATATGCAAATAATGAGATTTGGATACAAAACATTCTAAAGTTTCAAAAAATGTTAAAATAATGTCTGTGAGTATAACAGAACTCATATGGCAGGCGAAAACCTGAGAAAAATCCAACCAGGAAGTGGGAATTCTGAGGTTTGTAGTTTTCAAGTGAATGCCTATCGAATATCCAGTGTCTGTGGGGTCAGATTGCACTTCCTAAGGCTTCCAGTAGATGTCAACAGTCTTTAGAAGTTGTTTCAGGCTTCTATTGTGAAAGGGGAGAGAATAAGAGCACTCAGAGTAAGTGGGTCAGCTGAAAGCCATGAGTTGTTTATCGCGAGTGGCCGTTCGTTCCCTTTCCTTTCTAATGAAAACGGTATTGTCCGGTTGAAACATTATTGAATASTTATGATAAAAACACCCTAAAGATTGATTAGAAACATCGTTTGACATGTTTCTATAAACTTTTATGGAACTTTTTGGACTTTTCYTCTGGATGTTGTGCCCGCACTTTGTTCATATAGATTACTGAACTAAACGCGCAAACAAAAATGAGGTTTTTGGACATAAAGATGAACTTTATCGAACAAAACAAACATTTATTGTGTAACATGGAGTCCTGGGAGTGCCACCAGATGAAGATCATCAAAGGTAAGTGATTAATTTTAACGCTATTTCTGACTTTTGTGACACCTCTCCTTGGCTGGAAAATGTCTGTATGGTTTTTATGGCTAGGCGCTGTCCTAACATAATCGCATGGTGTGCTTTCGCCGTAAAGCATTTTTTTGAAATCTGACACAGCGGCTGGATTAACAAGACGTTTATCTTTAAGCCTATGTATAACACTTGCATCTTTCATCAATGTTTATGATGAGTATTTCTGTAATTTGATTTGGCTCTCTGTAATTTCACCGGATGTTTGTTAGAGACAATGCATTACTGAACATAACGTGCCAATTTAAACTGAGTTTTTTGGACATAAAGATTAACTTTATCGAACAAAACAAACATTTATTGTGTAACATGGAGTCCTGGGAGTGCCACCAGATGAAGATCATCAAAGGTTAGTGATTAATTATAARGCTATTTCTGACTTTTGTGACACCTCTCCTTGTCTGGAAAATGTCTGTATGGTTTTTGTGGCTAGGCGCTGTCCTAACATAATCGCATGGTGTGCTTTCGCCGTAAAGCATTTTTTAATCTGACACTGTGGTTGGATTAAAAAMAAGTTTATCTTTAAACTGGTGTATAATACTTGTATGTATGAGGAATTTTAATTATGCYATTTRTGTTGTTTGAATTTGGCACCCTACAATTTCACTGGCTGTAGGCCAGGTGTTCCCAGAAAGGTTAATGAGAGAACGATTTGTCATAGAGTAAACTCTGCTAACTCAGAGGCCCCGCCCAAGTGAACAGACATTGGTTGTAAACTATAAAACACGCCCTTCTCTTCACCACGATATAAGCCCGTTGGCAAAAATCCAACTTGGTGGACGAGAGGACGACGGTCCCTACGTTGAAAGGGCTAAGATAAGAACCTAACGAAATTTGTATAGAATTTCAATGTGAAGATTACGATCGACACGCTGAAAGGATCAATTTCGACTATACCAGCCAGAATATAGCATGAGCTTAAAGTATGGCAACTTGGTATGAACTTTGAACTCTTATTTACTAAAGAAGTGATACCGCCTAGCCGATTGATTTAGCCGCAGCAACTGTAAACGTGGGCTAGGAGAGAACGGACAGAGTATCCATTCTACCACGCTCCAGTTCACCACTAGACATTCTTCAGAGGACAAGAGATCCATGCTGGACAACCCGYCCTTCTATCTACGACCAATCTACCGAAGCGCAGCTCAGAGTAAATATTTATTGCATTTTCCTTTTCCAAATGGGTGGTTATTTAGAATGCATAAGATACTGTATTTACGATAGCATAGCTGCCTACGGCCCGATAGAGACACAAAACCTTTTTGTTCCTCAGTCTTCCCGCTCTTTCATTCAAAACCCAACCCACCTTCTTTGTGTAARCAGCCGTCATGTCTGTTCCGTCCGCTAGGGACGTTTTCTTTTATGACATAATTTGTAATCAATGTATGATCCATTCTGTGTAGATGTAATTCTGTGTGATTATTTAGGTATTTAGTAAATAAATAATTAAACWAAATTTTGTATTGCTGATTCAACTTGTTAGCCAGGGTTCGTGAAGATATCCAAAAATGTASAACTTTCAGATGAGACTGAATACGGTGATGATTAAATATTGACTGCTATTGAGGTAAAAGATTACCAGGTCTTTAAGAGTTCATTCGGGAAGATCACAGCTCTATTACATTCTTTCGTGGTGCCCCGACTTTCTAGTTAATTACATTTATATGATTAGCTTAATCAGGTAATATTAATTACAGKGAAATCATTTTATAGAAGAGCATGTCAGATATCTTAATCCGGCATAGCCAAAGAAACGACCCTGTCCATCTTTCCAAAATAAGGAAAATGATGCATTACTCACCTCACTGACAACTGGAGCTCATATTGGCCACATCATCATCATCATCATCATCATCCTGATCATTAAATGAATCAAACAAACGAAGAGGAAGAGGAGGAGAGGAACAAGCAGGGCTGGAATTGAAGGAGGTAGGTGGGGGGTATGCCAAAAGAGGAAAAAGCATATTCTGAAAATATAAAGTGATCTATAATGATGCTTAACTCCGTGCTTGAGGCTTGTAACTTTTGCGAGAAATATGTGATTCGGATGAACATGGGGTTGTCTTTGGTTCGTCTTTATGACATTCAGAGGCTGAGCTGCAATCTTCTAAAGTCTAGGACTCAAAACCTTATTTTGCTTGGGAAGTAATCCAATGTTTGCAGTCCCCTATTCTGTTGTGAGTTTCAATAAACGGATACTTGATGGTTCATATAGATTCCCATATTATAACATATTTGTTAGCAGAAGAACATTTGTGAAAATAGTCTAGACTTGCTTTTCTCTATCCTCATTATAATGAACTAGCCTACCCAAAATATGTAATGAGTAATTTTACACTACTGTACATACAATTACAGGAAATTGTTTTTAGTGGTGTATTTGACGCTGCATATCTACAGAAACATCTGGACACCCCTTCAATTAGTGGATTTGGCTATTTCAGCCACACCCGTTGCTGACAGGTGTAAAAAATCAATCTCCATAGACAAACATTAGCAGTAGAACGGCCTTACTGAAGAGTTCAGTGATTTTCAACATGACACTGTCATAGGATGCCACCTTTCCAACAAGTCAGTTGGTCAAATTTCTGCCCTGTTAGAGCAGCCCCGGTCAACTGTAAGTGCTGTTATTGTGAAGTGCAAACATCTAGGAGCAACAATGGCTCAGCCGTGAAGTGGTAGGCCACACAAGCTCACAGAACTGGACGGCCGTCTGACGTCTGTTGCAACACTCACTACCGATTTCCAAACTGCCCCTGGAAGCAAAATCAGCACAATAACTTTTTGTCTGAAATTTCATGAAATGGTTTTTCATGGCCAAGCAGCCGCACACAAGCCTAAGATCACCATGCGCAATTCCGAGCGTTGGCTGGAGTGGTGTAAAGCTTGCCTCCATTGGACTCGGGAGCAGTGGAAACACATGATCTGGACTGATGAATCACGCTTCATCATCTGGCAGTCCGACGGACGAAAGCATAGTGTCAACTCCTGCAGTCCTGCCCGAAAGCATAGTGTCAACTGTAAAGTTTGGTGGAGGAGGAATAAAGGTCTGGGGCTGTTTTTCATGGTTCGGGCTAGGCCCCTTAGTTCTAATGATTTTAACGCTACAGCACACAAGGACATTCTGTGCTTCCAACTTTCTGACAACAGTTTGGGAAAGCCCTTTCCTGTTTCAGCATGACAATGCCCTCGTGCACAAAGTGAGATCCATATGGTTTGTCGAGATCGGTGTGGAAGAACTTGACCTGCCAGCACAGAGCCCTGATCTCAACCCCATCTAACACCTTTGGGATAAATTGGAACGCCGACTGCGACCCAGGCCTAAATGCCCGACCTCACTAATGCTCTTGTGGCTGCATGGAAGCAAGTCCCCGCAGCAATGTTCCAACATCTAGTGGAAAGATTTCCCAGAAGAGTGGAGGCTGTTATAGCAGCAAAGGGGGACCAACTCCATATTAACACCCATGATTTTGGAATGAGATGTTCGACCAGCAGGTGTCCACATACTTTTGGTCATGTAGTGTATCTCAATGATGAACAATAATTAAAGTAGGCCCAAATGCAGGCTCCAGTCAGCATTCTTGACTCCAACCTTAACCAACTAATATTTCACACGTATCGGTTTAACTTATTTGATCTATTACAATAGCTAGTGTTAGTCAGTGGAACTATGAACTAAAATACTGTATAGGGTAATTCATGTTCTGATCGCAGAACTGTTCCAAACACACAAACAGCTATTTCTCAAAAATGTTGTGCACAGATTTGTTTACATCCCCGTTAGTGACCATTTGTCATTTGCCAAGATAATCCATCCACCTGACAGGTTTGGCATATCGAGAAGCTGATTATAGCTGATCATTCCACAGATGCACCTTTTTCTGGGGACAATTAAAGGCCACACTAACATGTGCAGTTTTGTCACACAACACAATGCCACAGATGTCTTGAGGGAGCATGCAATTGCCATGCTGACTGCAGGAATGTCCACCAGAGCTGTTGCTAGAGTATTGAATGTTAATTTATRTACCATAAGTCTCACAACCACAGACCACGTGTATGTCYTCGTGTGGGTGAGCGGTTGGCTGATGTCAATGTTGTAAACAGAGTGCCCCATGTGGCGGTGGGGTTATGGTAAGGGCAGGCATAAACAACGGACTATGAACACAATTATATTTTATCGATGGCAATTTGAATGCAGAGAGATACCGTGACGAGATCCTGAGGCCCATTGTTGTGCCATTTATCTGCCGCCATCACCTTACGATTTAGCATGATAATGCACAGCCCCATGTCGCAAGGATCTGTACACAATTCCTGGAAGCTGAAAATGTCCCAGTTCTTCCATGGCCTGCATACTTACCAGACATGTCACCCATTGAGCATGTTTGGGACGCTCTGCATCAACGAGTACGACAGCATGTTCCAGTTCCCACCAATATCCAGCAACTTCACACAGCCATTGAGGAGGATTGGACAATCTTCCACAGGGCACAATCACCAACCTGATCAACTCTATGTGAAGGAGATGTATGAGGCAAATGGTGGACACACCAGACACTAACTGGTTTTCTGATTCACGCCCCTACTTAAAAAAAAAAGATATCTGTGACCAACAGATGRGTATCTGTTTTCCTAGCCATGTGACATCTATACATTAGGGCCTAAGATATTTATTTCAATTGACTGATTTCCTTATATGAACTGCWACTCAGTAAAATCGTTGAAKTATTTTMGTTCAGTATTGCAGGGAAAAGGGTTGGGTGAGAGGTAGGCAGGCAGGGTTGGGTGAGAGGTAGGCGAAAGGGTTGGTGAGAGGTAGGCAGAAAGGGTTGGGTGAGAGGTAGGCAGGCAGGGTTGGGTGAGAGGTACACAGGCAGGGTTGGGTGAGAGGTAGGAGAAAGGGTTGGGTGAGAGGTAGGCAGCAGGGTTGGGTGAGAGGTAGGCAGACAGGGTTGGGTGAGAGGTAGGCAGGCAGGGTGGGTGAGAGGTAGGCAGCAGGGTTGGGTGAGAGGTAGGCAGGCAGGGTTGGGTGAGAGGTACACAGGCAGGGTTGGGTGAGAGGTAGGCAGGCAGGTTGGGTGAGAGGTAGGCAGACAGGGTTGGGTGAGAGGTAGGCAGGCAGGGTTGAAAGGAGAGGGAGGAAGCCAGGCAAAATGGGGAGGTGTATGTATATGCTGGGCCATTACTTTAATAGGCTGAAGGGCCAGCTTCTACACGAACGCATGCTCACATGCACACATACAGTATGTTATGTCCTTCTATCCTCGTGGGGACCTAAAAGGAATTTCCATTCAATATTCTATTTTTCCCTTACACCTAACCCTAACCCTTACCCTTACCCTTACKCAGTGGTGGAAAAAGTATCCAATTGTCATACTTGAGTAAAAGTAAAAATACCCTAATAGAAAATGACTCAAGTAAAAGTGAAAGTCACCCAGTAAAATACTACTTGAGTAAAAATCGAAAAGTATTTGGTTATAAATACACTTAAATACACTTTGGGCTCCCGAGTGGCACAGCGGTCTAAGTCACTGTATCTCAGTCCTAGAGGTGTCCCTACAGACACCCTGTTTCAAATCTAGACTGTATCACAACTGGCAGTGATTGTGAGTCCCATAGGGCGGTGCACAATTAGCCTAGTGCTGTCCGGGTTTGGCTGGTGTAGGCCATCGTTGTAAATAAGAATTTGTTCTTAACTGACTTGCCTAGTTAAATTAAGGTAACATTTAAGTATATGTAATTGCTAAAATATACTTAAGTATCAAAAGTAAAAGAATAAATCATTTCAAATTCCTTATATTAAGCAAACCAGACAGCATCATTTTATTTATTTTATTTATGGATAACCAGGGGCACACTCCAACACTCAGACATCATTTCCAAACAAAGCATTTGTGTTTGATGAGTTCACRAGATCAGAGGCAGTAGGGAAAGATGTGTTAATTGGACCATTTCATGTCCATCTAAGCATTCAAAATGCAACGAGTTGTCACGACTTCCGCCGATGTCGGTTCCTCTCCTTGTTCGTTCGGCGGTCGACGTCACCGGCTTTCTAGCCATCGCCGATCCACCTTTCATTTTCTATTTGTTTTGTCTTGTTTTCCCACACACCTGGTTTACATTCCCTCATTATTTGACGTGTATATAACCCTCTGTTCCCCCCATGTCTGTGTGTGGAATTGTTTGTTGTAAGTGTTTAGTGCATTTCTGACTGGTTGGTGACGTGTTGTTTTAACCCGTATTTTGCTGTTCTGGGTGCCGTTTGATTTTGCATCATTGAAGTGCTCCGGCTGTTACCCATTTCTGCTCTCCTGCGCCTGACTTCCCTGCTGCCAGTTACGCACCGCTTACACAACTACTTTTTGGTGTCAGGGAAAATGTATGGAGTAAAAAGTACATTATTTTCTTTACTCCCTGTTCACCCACGACTGTGAGGCCATGCACGCCTCCAACTCAATCATCAAGTTTGCAGACAACACTACAGTGGTAGGCTTGATTACCAACAACGACGAGACGGCCTACAGGGAAGAGGTGAGGGCCCTCGGAGTGTGGTGTCAGGAAAATAGAACGTTCCTCGGCGTACACATCACGGACAAACTGAAATGGTCCACCCACACAGACAGCGTGGTGAAGAAGGCGCAGCAGCGCCTCTTCAACCTCAGGATGCTGAAGAAATTCGGCTTGTCACCAAAAACACTCACAAACTTTTACAGATCCACAATCGAGAGCATCCTGTCAGGCTGTATCACCGCCTGGTACGGCAACTGCTCTGCCCATAACCGTAAGGCTCTCCAGAGGGTAGTGAGGTCTGCACAACGCATCACCGGGGGCAAACTACCTGCCCTCCAGGACACCTACACCACCCGATGTCACAGGAAGGCCAAAAAGATCATCAAGGACAACAACCACCCGAGCCACTGCCTGTTCACCCCGCTATCATCCAGAAGGCGAGGTCAGTACAGGTGCATCAAAGCAGGGACCGAGAGACTGAAAAACAGCTTCTATCTCAAGGCCATCAGACTGTTAAACAGCCATCACTAACATTGAGTGGCTGCTGCCAACATACTGACTCAATTCCAGCCACTTTAATAATGGAAAAATGTATGTAATAAATGTATCACTAGCCACTTTAAACAGTGCCACTTCATATAATGTTTACCTACCCTACATTACTCATCTCATATGTATATACTGTACTCTATACCATCTACTGCATCTTGCCTATGCCGTTCTATACCATCACTCATTCATATATTTTTTTAAATGTACAAATTCTTATTAATTCCTTTACACTTGTGTGTATAAGGTAGTTGTTGTGAAATTGTTAGGTTAGATTACTCGTTGGATATTACTGCATTGTCGGAACTAGAAGCACAAGCATTTCGCTACACTCGCATTAACATCTGCTAACCATGTGTATGTGACAAATACATTTTGATTTTGATTTGAATGTAATGAGGTAAAGTTGTCAAAAATGTAAATAGTAAAGTAAAGTACAGATACTTACACCAGTGCCCTTAACTTCTTGAGTTAGCATTTTCACTTTCGGGAAAAATATCATGCCAAAATTCAACTGCTTGCTACTAATTCCCAGAATATAAGATATGCATATTATTAGTAGATTTGGATAGAAAACACTCTGAAGTTTCTAAAACTGTTTGAATCATGTCTGTGAGAATAACAGAACTTATGTAGCAGGCAAAACCCTGAGGACAAACCATTCAGAATTAGTATTTTTTTGATGTCACTGTCTTTTCAAWMAMTTTTTTTAGAGACACCYGATTTCTAATGGACTTGCTTGRAGTTCCTACCYCTTCCACTGYATGTCACCAGTCCTTGGAAATCGGTTGAGGTTATTCCTTTGTGTAGTGAAGAAMTAGGGCTATCGTAAATGAGGGTCACATGAAGTAAATATTTTGAGAGAGTCACGTTACYAAAAYAGWTGCGTCAGWTTGTTTTCTTTTTGTATTGAACACAGATCATCCCGTCTTCAAATTGATTGATTATTAACGTTTAAAAATACCTAACGTTGTATTACCAAAGTAGTTTGAAATGTTTTGGTAAAGTTTACATGTAACTTTTGATATATTTTGTAGTGACTTGGCGAAAGTTGGAAGCTGTGTTTTTCTGGATGAAACGGTCCAAATAAATTGACATTTTGGATATATATCGACGGAATTAATCGAACAAAATGACCATTTGTGATGTTTATGGGACATATTGGAGTGCCAACATAAGATTTCGTCAAAGGTAAGGCATGATTTATATTTTATTTCTGCGTTTTGTGTCGTGCTTGCAGTGATGAAATATGCTTCTCTCTTTGTTTACTTTTGTGCTATCATCAGATAATAGCATCTTATGCTTTCTCCGAAAAGCTTTTTTGAAATCTGACATGTTGGCTGGATTCACAACGAGTGTAGCTTTAATTTGGTATCTTACATGTGTGATTTAATGAAAGTTAGATTTTTATATCATGTTATTTGAATATGGCGGACTGTATTTTCCCTGGCTATTGGCCGGTGGGACGTTTGCGTCCCACCTGCCCCAGAGAAGTTAACCTTACCATAACCCTAACCCTAAGCCTAAACCTAACTCCCAATGATAATCCTAACCGCTAACCACTTACCCTTACCATAACCCTAATTGTAACCCTAACCTTAAACCTAACCCCTAAGCTTAAAATAGCCTTTTTGCTCATGGTGATGTGGGAAATGTCCCACGAGGGAGAATTGTCCTTGTTGTGGACTACACTGAGTATACAAAACACTAGGAACACCTGCTCTTTCCATGACATAGACTGACCAGGGGAATCCAGGTGAAAGCTATGATCACTTATTGATATCACTTCTTAAATCCACTTCAATCAGTGTAGATGAAGGGGAGGAGACAGGTTAATGAAGGATGTTTAAGCCTTGAGACAACTGAGACATGGATTGTGTATGTGTYCCATTCAGAGGATGAATGGGAAAGACAAAAGATTGAAGTGCCTTTGAATGGGGAATGGTAGTAGGTGCCAGGCACATGGAAAGCATTGGAGTCAACATGGCCCAGCATCCCTGTGGAATGCTTTCGACAATTGAGACTGTTCTCCGGGCAAAAGGAGGTGCGACTCAATATTTGGAAGGTGTTCCTAGTGTTTTGTACAATCAGTGTATTTCTGTGTGTAAGAGGAGGGTCTGTGAATGCCCAAATAGTTTGTTGTACTGATATATGGCATGAGTCATACTTTGGTCTTTCTCACCCTCTCTCACTATATATCTACCACCCCCCCCAACAAAATTGAAATAAAAAATAGAATTAACAGAAAACATTACACTCACAGAAGTTCCAAAAGAATAAATACATTTCAAATGTCATATTATGTTAATATACAGTGTTGTAACGATGTGCAAATAGTTAATGTACAAAAGGAAAACATTTTAATAAATATGGGTTGTATTTACAATGGTGTTTGTTATTCACTGGTTGCCCTTTTCTTGTGGCAACAGGTCACAAATATTGTGATGGCACACGATGGTATTTCACCCAGTAGCTATGGGAGTTTATCAAACCTGGGTTTGTTGTCGAATTCTTTGTGGATCTGTGTAATCTGAGGGAAATATGTGTCTCTTATATGGTCATACATTTTGCAGGATGTTAGGAAGTGCAGCTCAGTTTCCACCTCATTTTGTGGGCAGTGTGCACATAGAATGTCTTCTCTTGAGAGCCAGGTCTTCCTATGGTGGCCTTTCTCAATAGCAAGGCTATTCTCACTGAGTCTGTACATAGTCAAACCTTTCCTTAAATTTGGGTCAGTTACAGTGGTCAGATATTCTGTCACTGTTAACTCTCTGTTTTTATTCTCTGCTAGGCCCATTTTTTCTCAATTTCCGTCTGAATGACGTGCCCAAAGTAAACTGCTTATTGCTCAGGATATACTCAGGGATATAAAGAAGGATTTTATCTAACAAAACAACACTATGTGTTATAGCTGGGACACTTTGGATTCCAAATCAGAGGAACATTTTCAAAAAGTAAGTGAATATTTAATCGCTATTTGTGAATTTATGAAACCTGTGCCGGTGGAAAAATATTTTGATGTGGGGCGCCGTCCTCAAATAATCACATGGCATGCTTTCGCTGTAATAGCTACTGTAAAGCAGACAGTGCAGTTAGATTAACAAGAATTTAAGCTTTCAACCGACATAAGACATTTACAAGTACCTAAATGTTTAATATCCATAATTTTTATGATTATTTATTTGAATTGCGCGCCCTCCAGTTTCACCGGAAGTTATTCCGTTAGCGGGATGCCTAGACCTGAAAGGTTTTTAATTCTTTCCAATGTGTCAAGTAATTATCTTTTTGCTTTCTCATGAATTGGTTAGGTCTAATTGTGTTGCTGTCCTGGGGCTCTGTGGGGTCTGTTTGTGTTTGTGAACAGAGCCCCAGGACCAGCTTCCWTAGGGGACTCTTCTCCAGGTTCATCTCTCTGTAGGTGATGGCTTTGTTATGGAAGGTTTGGGAATCACTTTTCTGGATTTTGATAATTAGCTGGTATTGGCCTAACTCTGCTCTGCATGCATTAGTTGGTGTTTTACTTTGTACACGGAGGACATTTTTGCAGAATTCTGCGTTCAGAGTTTCAATTTGGTGTTTGTCCCATTTTGTGAATTCTCGGTTGGTGAGCGGACCCCAGACCTCACAACCATAAAGGGCAATGGGTTCTATAACTGATTCAAGTATTTTTAGCCAGATCCTAATTGGTATGTCACATTTTATGTTCCTTTTGATGGCATAGAAGGCCCTTCTTGCTTTCTTGTCTCTCAGCTTGTTCYCAGCTTTGCGGAAGTTACCTGTGGCGCTGACGTTTAGTTTTTTATGTGCTCTAGGGCAACAGTGTGTAGATGGAACTTATTTTTGTGATTTTGGAGACTGGACCTTTTTTGGAACATCATTATTTTTGTCTTACTGAGATTTGCTGGCAGGGCCCAGGTCTGGTAGAATCTGTGCAGAAGATCTAGGTGCTGCTGTAGGCCCTCCTTGGTTGGTGACAGAAGCACCAGGTCATCAGCAAACAGTAGACATTTGACTTCAGATTCCAGAAGGGTGAGGCCGGGTAATGCAGACATTTCTAATGCCCTCACCAATTTGTTGATATATATGTTGAAGAAGGTGGGGCTTAAGCTGCATCCTTGTCTCACCCCATGGCCCTGTGGAAAGAAATGTGTGTGTTATTATTTGTGTACATGGATTTTACCATGTCATATGTTTTTCCCCCAACACCATTTTCCATCAATTGTATAGCAGACCTGCCAAATTGAGTCAAAGGCTTTTTGGAAATCAAGAAAGCATGAGAAAACTTTGCCTTTGTTTTGGTTTGTTCGTTGTCAGTTAGGGTTTACAGGGTGAATACGTGGTCTGTCGTACYGTAATTTGGTAAAAAGCCWATTTGATTTTTGCCCAGTACATTGTTTTCACTAAGGAAATGTACGAGTCTGCTGTTAATGATAATGCAGAGGATTTTAACAAGGTTGCTGTTGATGCATATACCACGGTAGTTATTGGGGTCAAATATGTCTCTGCTTTGTTGATTGGGGTGATCGGTCCTTGGTTTCAAGTACTGGGAAGATGCCAGAGCTAAGGATGATGTTAAAGAGTTTAAGAATAGCCCACTGGAATTTGTTGTCTGTATATTTGATAATTTCATTGAGGATGCCATCAACACCACAGGCCTTTTTGGGTTGGAGGGTTTGTGTTTCGTCCTGTAGTTCATTCAATATAATCGGAGAATCCAGTGGGTTCTGGTAGTCTTTAGTAGTTGATTCTAAGATTTGTATTTGATCATGTGTATGGTTTTGCTGTTTGTTCTTTGTTATAGATCCAAAAAGATTYGAGAAGTGGTTTACCCATACATCTCCATTTTGGATAGATAACCCTTKGTGTTGTTGTTTGTTTATTGTTTTCCAGTTTTCCCAGAAGTGGTTAGTCTATGGATTGTTCAATTACATTGAGCTGATTTCTGACGTGCTGTTCCTTCTTTTTCCGTAGTGTATTTCTCTATTGTTTTTGTGATTCAACATAGTGAAGGCTCAGGTTTTCTAGGTCTGTATGTTTTTGGTTGGATAGGTTTATTAAAAAAAATAATCTTAGGTTTTGCATTCTTCATCAAATCATTTGTCATTGCTGTTCATTTTCTTCAGTTTTCTGCTTGACATTTTTAGATTTGATATGGAAGCTGAGAGGTTAAATATACTATTTAGATGTTCTACTGCCAAGTTTACACCTTCACTATTACAGTGACACGTTTTGTCCATAAAGTTGTCTGAAAGGGATTGAATTTGTTGTTGCCTAATTGTTTTTTGGTAGGTTTCCACACTACATTCCTTCCATCTATAGCATTTCTTAATATTATTCAGTTCCTTTGGCTTTGACACCTCATTTTTTATATATTTTTTTATTTAACCTTTATTTAACTAGGCATGATTGAGTATAGCTCTTTTCATGTCGACTTTGATTTTGCTGTGATCTGATAGGGGTTTCAGTGGGCTGACTGTGAACGCTCTGAGAGACTCTGGGTTGAGGTTAGTGATAAAGTAGTCTTCAGTACTACTGGAGTCCCCTCGAAACCTACCATTGACTATGTACATACCCAATGTGCGACAGTCCTGTAGGAGTTGTAACATGGTTTTGTTTGTTATGTTGTCGTAGTTGTGCCTAGGGGGGCATATTGTGGAGGGAATGCTGTCACCTCCAGGCAGGTGTTTGTTCCCCTGTGTGCTGAGGGTGTCAGGTTCTTGTCCGGTTCTGGCATTTAGGTRGCCACAGACTAGTACATGTCCCTGGGCCTGGAAATGATTGATTTCCCCCTTCAGGATGGAGAAGCTGTCTTCATTAAAGTATGGGGATTCTAGTGGGGGGATATAGGTAGCACACAGGAGAACATTTTTCTCTGTTTTTAAATTTCTAGCCAAATGTAAAATGTTCCTGTTTTGATTAATTTAATAGAGCGAGTTAAGTTCCGTGCTCTACGACCTAACTAGGTCTCCTCTCTCTCTCATCCTCCCCGTCACACACAACACACACGACACAAGCCCACACACACACACCACCCCATCGCTTCCTTCCACGCAACCCCACACACAAAACACACACCACAAATCGCTCACCCGCGCGACAAACCACACGGGCTGAAGTCCCACGACACACACGATCACAGCACGCCACACCCCAGCACACACCACACACACACACACACACACAACAACACACACACACACACACACACACATCACACACACACACACACACACACACACACACACACACACACACACACAACACACACACACACACACACACACACACACACAAGCAAGCAAAGACATTCCAGCGCCAGTTATTTTAGTGAATCGGCTATGTGGGGCTGGGGAATGAGGCTCATACGTATGTAGTTCTCTTTGTGACCAGTAGATGGCAGTAAAGTATGTGCGAGCTCTATTCTGGGCCACTGTGGCCAACAACCCTGGAGTTGCAGGGCTACATGAATTATGCTCTAAATGAATGATTCTCATACCAACATTAAGGAAGATTGAAATATACACAACCCACTTAACCCAAAGAGGCAAGGGCATGTCTATACTATCCAATGTGTAATTCAATAAAGCAGAAAAGTATAGTTGAGAGCTTTGTCAAGAGGCTGTATCATTGAACCCTGAAACTGCATTTATCCATGTTTGTTTATGGCACGGTCTGTCGGCGTGTGTAAGCAGTCTCCATGACGACGTATATTTACTCTAAGGTAGGTACATTTACAAGGGGAGGCTGGAGGCAGTATTCTGCTCCTCCTATGATTAAAACATAAACAGACTGCTGCCATCTGGACAACGTCACAACCCCACACACTGCCTAGAACCGTATTCTACCCAATGACGACTGTACACTTCAACATACATGGTTTAAAAGGTCTCCTGCTCGTATTTGAGTTGATGGCCGTCATGCTGAGGATAGGTAATGGATGGAACGGTGGAGGGAGGCTGCAGCAGGCTCGCCAGCAGATGTGCATCGGCCCGTGCCTGAGGCTGGTTGTGTCTGTTTGTAAACTGTAGGATGTCATTTTATCTGCACCTGGAGGAACATGGTTAGAGTTTTGCCCTCTAATCTGATTCAAACTACTATCTCCCTCTCTATGCGTGTCAGAGTGTGTGAGAGAGTGGGAGAAAAGGAGAGAGTGTTGTGCCGGTGGCGGCCTAGCCCACAAAGCGCCATTAGCTGCAAAACTGTGCCCCAGGTTCTCTTGTGATCTGCTTAGCTTAGTAAAACCAACCATTTCCCGCTCCTTAGCTCCCTCCTTCCCATCGCTCCCTTCTCTCCCCTCCCTCTTTTTCTCTTTTTCGAGTCATTTCAGCCTCACTGAGTGGTACCCGGCCAATCTGTGGATTTCCACTATGCTGTCATTAAAAACACCTCTTTTGAAGACTGTACAGAAAGAGAGAGTGAGGGAAGAGGATGGAGGAGGAGGAGGAAGAGGAGGAAGAGAGGAGAAAATAAGAAAAAGAGGCAAGAGGAGTAACGCGAGGAAGCGGTCTGTCTCTCCGTCTCTCCGTCAGTTCTCTCTCTTTCCCTCCTCTGTCTATCTTTATAGTGCACACAAACCCAAGCGTCCAGTAAGTGAACTTGTCTGTACAATAGGCAGCTTGGTGGAATGGATAATCATTCTAAAACCCTTAGAAAACGTTGAGCCAGCAGAGGAGCAGAGGACCAGTTATAAACCAACTGCAGAGATTATGTCTGGCCAAGAGATAACCAGATTACTGCCCGGCGGATGGACACACAGAGAGAGACAGAGAGACACACCAAACTCTGATACTATAGGGGGGGGGAGTTGGGGAGGGAGGAAGAGAGATAGAGATAAGGGGAGGAAGAGACCTAGAGAGAGGGGGAGATAAGGGGAGGGAGAGAGGATAGGAAGTAGAAAGGAGGGGAAGAAAGTAAGAGAATGAGAGAGAGAAAGGGACAGAGATCTCAGGCAGTGTTGGCTGTTGTGATCATGGTCCACCACAAACTGTAATGTTACAGTAAACCCTCCCTCTCCTCCCACCCAGCCCCCACAATAACTCCATGGACTTGCTTTAGTGTGTAGGGCGCTATCCATTATGCTGATACAGCGCAGAGGAGACAGGCTACAGATTTCGCGCCAAATCTATGGTCTATAGTGTGATAGAAGCAGAATTCAATATAATTCCAATGCAAGAACCGCCCAAAATTGTCCCCCCCCCACCGATATCAACTACACCCTTAGTCACTCTGGTCATGGCCTTCCTTCCAGCTCTGTGGCCGACCAGCAGCTTTATCCCACAGCCCTCTGAAGAGACAGGACACACTGATGGGATTAATTTCGGATCATCCGGACACAAGCCCCAGAAAGTCTGCCTGCCTAACACAGCCCAGCATGGCTATAAGAGCTCGGCGTAAGTCTAAGACAGCCCAGCCTTGTGAAGTCAGTGCTTAGTCACACAGCCCAACCAGGCTTCTGAACGGCCCAAAATAGCCCAGACAAACCAGGCTTTGGTCTATCAAAGCCCAGAAAGGCTACTGCCAACAGTGCACAGCCCAACGTAGGCCATTCAGCCCATCAGTAGGAGGGAGTAGATGATTGGGTTGCTCCGTGAGTGGAGGGGTGATTCATTGGTATGGTGAGTGTGTGCCTGGAAAAAAGAGGGGGAGAGAGAGAGAGATGCACATATGTGCACACTCAGTAGAGTAATCAAGGGACTGTCACACAAAATAAGAAATACAAACAGCCACATGCACAGACTAAATGGCAGCTATCTTTTCTTCACGGACTGCATATTTGCACTCGCTGAAGTGTTTACAATTTACATAAAATATTTTCAATTAACTCGACTCTTGCACTCCTCCTCTTGTGAAATAAATGATATGAATTGATATTAAATGGTTTCTAATGATTTAATGATCACGGTTTTACATGTAGACGCAGTTTGTCTCGCATCTCAATTGACCCAGTCGATTAGTGTGTATTCAACGCTCCACATCGAGAACATTTTAAGAAAAACGAGCAATTCTAAATCCCACCCGTATCTAAAGGCATCTCTCTCTCTTCTCTCTCTCTCTCTTCTCTCTCTCTCTCTCTCTCTCTCTCCTCCTTCTCTCCTCTCTCTCTCGCGATCTCTTCTCTCTCTCTCTCTCGTCCTCTCTCGTCTCATCTCTCTCTCTCTCTCTCTCTCTTCTCTCTCTTCGTCCTCTCTCCTCTCTCTTCTCTCTCCTCATCTTCTTCGTCTCTCTCCTCCTTCTCCCTCTCTCTCTCTCTCTCTAAACCACTACTCAGTACTCTCTCTCCCAGCCAGCTAGGAGGACCTCAGCCATTCAGTGACGCGAACGGGGGAGAGGCAATAATCCATAATTTACAAATGCAATTACACCGGAGCAGCCTCTCTGATCGGGCATACATCCATACACTGCCACGTGGGTTAGGTGTAATGTTCACTGATGAGAAACCAAACGATATCAAATAACATGGAGGGATGTGACCTGGGGATGACCTTTCAGGTGTTCAGGCTAAATGATCCTGAGAACGAGAGAAAGAGGTGCGGGGGGCTGAATATCTAACTAAAACAACAGGCACTGTGACTAGTACTAGCATGTTTCCTGAATCTAAATGTTCCCCCAGAGAGCAAGACTGAGGGAGTACTGGAGATAAAATGTGACAGGCAGACTGTAGACGTCCCCAAAGCTGAGCTCTATAAGCAGGCTGAGGGGGTCCTACAGCTCTAGTCTGACAGGCTGCAGCATTGGAAGCGGTGCTCTGTCCTACACTCAGGGCACACCAATCAGAGCAGCCATATTGGACTAATTAAGGCCTTAATGAGGCCCTTAACAAGGCCTCACTAACAAGGCTCTTGCGACCAGGCTGGGACCCCCTGGAGAGCCACAGGAACTCTCAGGTTGCTCGCTTTTACAAGAACGTGTCGCCTCTACTTTTCTATTTCATCCAGGAGGGCGAACGCCAGAGAGCGAGGATAAACTCTCACATACGTTTCTCTCTCTCTCTCTGACTGACTCATACACAGATCAGGGGTCAACTCTCTTGACATGTCTCACCCAGCAGCGTATCTGAGCTCTGGGCCTTCGAGGCATGCTGATTTCCCACAAAAATATAGTAGAGTGAAGGGGGAAGTTGGCAGTTGTCCACTTCAAGGTTTGTGCAAAACTCTGGCCAAAATACTCAGTTAATTACCTAATTTAAGCTTAATAACATTTGTCATATTGCTACCTTTTTGTCGTTTCCAACATACAGTAAATTACAAAATGTTTAATTGGCAGCCAACTGTTTTAACTTGTTTAAATTCAGTCTGTTCACCGAACTAAGACATCCTCCCCAAATTCAAGGAATAATCAACAATAGCAATGGCATTTTTTTGTCATTGTATAACGTGTCATCACATTTCATTMTAGTGTAAATAGCCTACATTCTGCAGTCCACATCTCCAGTCCACTGTAACTAGGCAAAAKATTACAGTGTAGGGAAGTTTCTAAACGAGTCTCGCAGAGGCGTCAATTGGGTATGGCATAGTATGGCAGTCGCCATACCCTAGCTCGACACTGACAATTTAAAATAGCCTACTAAAATCATTCCAATCCCAATTAAAAGGCAAATGCAGTTTATCGGGACTYGTTGGTTGGCTTTAGGACCTTGCAGAGGGCTCAGAGTTGACAGGAAGGATATTTGCCCTGCTGCCCAGGCTGAGAGCACTGAGGTATGGCTGAGAACGCATCAAAACAGCTGCAGTGAACAGTGCACCTTTTTTTCTCTCACTGAGGTGGAAAATGGCTGTAGTAAATGTTCTATGGCCAGTCATGTGTCTGTAGAATGTTAAGTCCCTTATCGACTGAGGTGAATGAAGCTCCAGCAGCCACAGTGATACCATGCCTAGAACATAATTTGCCTTCTTTTTGGCTGCTCTCCAAATTGCATGTTAGAGTTATTAAATTGTGTAGAAATGCAATAAATGAGCATCAATGAGAATTTCAAAACAATCACCCCCTTTCCCTTCACCATACCCAAGGTCTAGTTGAAATGATGCCCATGGAGTCTCGTCTTCTATGCCTGAATCTCACAAAGGGTGCTGAGGATGCATCATCATTTGAATGTGGACCCCCCGAGAGGGAGAAAAAATAAGGACGAGGGAAGTGAACATTAGAGGAAAAAAGGGGGAGCAGGGAATGAACAGAAGAGGGGAAACAAATGTGAGAGCCGTCGTGCATGAAATTAAAAAGATACCTTCAAATATTCCTGTTTTATGGCCAGCCCTCCCAAAGCTCTCTCTCTTCTACTCTCCTCCTCCCATCTCTCTCAATTCAATTCAATTCAAGGGGCTTTATTGGCATGGGGAACATATGTTTACATAGCTAAAGCAACTGTAATGGATAAACAGAAGTGAAATTAACAATAAAAAAATGAACGGTAAATATTACACTCACCCAAGTTCCAAAAGAATAAAGGCATTTGAAGTGTCATAGTATGTCTATATACGGTGTTGTAATGATGTGCAAATAGTTGAAGTAAAAAAGGGAAAATAAATAAAAATAAATATGGGTTGTATTTACAATGCTGTTTGTTCTTCACTGGTTGCCCTTTTCTTGTTGCAACAGGTCACAAATCTTGCTGCTGTGAAGGCAGACTGTGGTCTCTCTCTCTCTCTCTCTCCCTCTCCCCCTTTCCTCCTTTCCCTCTGTGTTGATCTGTGAGGAGGGGAGTGGGCAGGGTAGATCTGAGATGGTGTAACCTTTAAGGTATGTCCGGATCAATAAAGCTCTCCTGTTCCTTCTCAGCAGTCCACTGCCTTCAGCAAGTCTAGGGGACTCTGAATATTTGTTCAGTCTGCTTCTGCTTTGAAATATCTGACTTCCTATCAAAGGTGGAGGGATCCTTAGCGGTGTGTCTCTTTCTCTCTTGGTGCTACGTGGAATCCTGTAGTCTCTAGGCAGATAGCCTGTAGCCGTCGTCGACAAACACTCTATCTACCTCGTTACTTAAACCAGTGAGCTACATCAAAGCACATTAGGAGGCAGCGCACTGTACCTTTAAGGCTCAATCCAGCCTCAGTAGCAACGATCTCTGAATCTGAGTCTTTGAGATCTGCTTTCTCCTCACAGCAGACATCTGCCTGATACACACAAAGCAAAAGCACAAACACCAAAGGGTACAGAGATAGTTCACCCTTTTTTAAACACATTTTGAATATAATCCCATATGTTCATATTCTTTCTGTTGCCGTGCTGTAGGGAGGGTAAAGGTAAATAGACTCTACCCAAAAGAAGAGGGATATTAGCATGTAAACAGACTGAAGGAAAATACTCTGTTGGATCTGACTGTTGCTGTGCTGTGCTGTGCTGTGCTGCACAGAACACAACACAACATACTGCTTTCAAAGCCGTAGACTGACTTGGAGCTGAGACTTAAAAATGTTCGGACTAAGGAAATCAATTTTTAATAATCAACTTTTTTTTTTAAATCAAAGCAACGAGGACTACGTCTATCTCTCCTCTGACCATCTTAAGATAACCCTGCCGAGCTAACCCTGCCGAGCTAACCCTGCCGAGCTAACCCTGCTGAGTGTGTTTACCTTACCAACTCTATATTATCAGCAGCAGCAGACTCCTGTGGTAGCCAATGCATAATAGACATCACTTTCTAACCAGTCTCAATAGACTAGCTAATATGATCAGGCAAACATTTTCTTCAATGAAAAACCAGATAGTCAAGACTAATCCAATACAGAAATGACCACTCTAATTTGGCGCTTATATAATTACAATAACCTCATGAGATATTCTATACATAGGACCAGGATTTTTCTTGTACATGTTTTGTGACATGACCAGGGAAAAGCGCTTAGTCTTAGTTATAGACAATAACAAGGTCCCACTGTGGGATATAACTAGAGATGACATGTTCAGTACGTGAGAAAACTCTGTGCTTATTGTATTAACTAATCATTGATGGTCTGTCTAGCTACCAGCCTACACCGGTCATGCAGCTGTGAGTTTGGGGAGAGAAAATGTCTTCCCCTCAGTCTCAGCCTCACTGAGCTCTGTGATCTCTCAAAGCCCCAATGTGTCAGTGACAAGATATTGACTTCCATCTTTATATGGAGTCAGTCCCTGAGGAAGTCCAGGGGACAGCAGCCCAGCCATCGATCCACAGGAGTGATATGAGCTATGGGCACACCTCCTATGATAAATCTATCGGCTGGGCGATATGAAGTATGCACATGCCACACGAGGTATGATGTATGTATGGCAGGAGAGATTGATTAAATGACTCTCTTCACCACACACACACATACAGTTTGGCTGAAATCGTGGCTCTCTAAATGTAAAACACCTTTGATAAACAGGGGACTTACTTCCCTCTCTCTCTTTCTCTGTCTCTCTTTCACTGTCTTTGTCTCTCTTTACCCTTTCGCTCTCTTTTGATCCGTTTCTATTTTTCTCTCTTTCTCCCTCTTCTGCCGTCTCCTTGTCTGGCTCCTCTCTGAACACTGTGTCAGATAGGGGCAAAGGATCAATGTGGGACTCAGTTCTTTTTCACAGCAGGGCTTGTAAAGCAGGAGCCTCAGAGGGTCTTCTGGGGCTATGTCTTCTCAGTGTAGTGATGTCATGATCTCTACGGTGGGGATAAGGCATTGATTGGTTTGGAGATAAAGTCTCTTGATCATGTGTCTTGTCCAGTGTTTGTCTCGGAACTGTCGATACCTGTGACAAACCTGCACGTAAAACTATCCAGTGTTAAATCAACACCGAGAGTGTAAAATGTAACACATAAAATGTGGACCTGCATAAACACTGYGACAGTGTTAAATGAACACACTGCTTAGCGTAAAGCCTTATTTGCATATGCCTTCGAGTGAATAGTAGAGTTTACCACCAATGGCTGTCMTTGTTAGTGACAGAGACATGGGTGTTGCTTTCATCCATTTTCAGTCCTGTGGACTTCACCAAGTGAGATCTTAAGCTAATATGTTATCATTAAAATGTAATCCTGTAGCACAATACATATTTCATAAGGCGTGATTTTGAGGGCCTAGTGCCAACCTATTACAGTGGCTTGAAACTCATGGTGAAAGGTCCACATCAGGTCTACAAGTCACGTTATGCAGGCTTGCAAAGGGATGTGTAATTCCAATTGGAATCCAGCCAGAGTGGGGATATCCAACCTTTGGAATGTTTAATCACCCCAACCTGCATTCAGAATGACTGCCAGGGATGGGAAGACTAAAGGCGTCAGCAAGCTGCAGTTTGGCTGGCGCCTAGCCGAGCTCGGCTAGTGTGCTCGCATACTCCCTTAAAATAACTTTCCCTTGAAAAACAAGWCAAAAATGTCAATAGTGCTGTTTGTCCATTTTGAGATGCTGAAGCCTGTATACGCTTCCTCCCAACAGTCAGAATTAATCTAAGATAACTCAAGAAATGTGTCATTAATTTTGASGTTTTTTTGCTGTGGAGATCTTAGTTGCGCAATTTTCATCTGACTAGGATGTTTGGTGCAGTATTCTCAAGTTGAAAAAATGGCATGAGGACGAGTTGTCTTTCGTGAATGAAAACAGGCACTTCAWTGAAGAATCCCTACTGTTGACCAATCGCTGACGAGGGGGCGTAGACTTCGGCTACGGACTATGGCTTGCCTCGAGAGATAAAAATGTGTGTGCCCGAACATCTGGAAAAATACCTTGCCGAAGTCCAAAATGAACAAAAACGTTACAAAGGGCATCATAATACACTGTATATGAACAAACTGTTCCATATGGTTTGGGCTGGGAAGCATGTGGGTACCTTCAGATGGCGACAAACTTCTGGACTGGTAGGGACTGAAGCACAGGGTTTCGTGCCTTCTCCTATTGCTCTTCTCAGCGGATCTGTCCGGTTGAAGCTGAGGCTTGGTGGAGTTCTCCTTTTGTCTTTCTCAACTTGATTTGATTGAAACTAACTATATTGGATAAAAAATGTAAAGAAAAACATTTAAGAAGAGGGAACAAACCTGGTTTAGGGTAAGGATTTAGGTTTAAGTGGTATGGTCGGGATTAGGATACAAATCCAGTTTACGGGAAGGTGTTTGGTTTGGGGGAAGGGGTAAGTAAATCTTGCTCTTCAGGATATTGGGGAAGGGATATTTTTTGATTGTGAGTGGTGGGATGAGTGGTTGTTGATGTTGTTGTCGTAATGAGCTTTGTTTTCCTTTGTCCAACAGGAGCGGGCAGAGAGGATTAGGCACAGGTCTGGTCTTCATCAGATGACTGCCCCTAAAAAGTTGCTAATCCTTTTTCAAAACGGCCTGTGTGGCATCGATATGAGTCAGAAACATMTATTCTATTGTATAAAATTGTCTACAAAGTGTAAATAGGATCATTTTGTTTATAAAGTCAGTCTTGTCAAAAACAGAGTGCGTCACAGCGAGTAAATTAAGGTTGGGTTTGGATTAAAATTGTCAACAAATCATGAATGAATGGGTCTCCGTTGTTTCACTGCCCCCAACACTTTCAAAGGATGACAGACTAATGCTAGCTTAATGTGCAACAACCGGTGGTGGTGAGTATAACCAGAGATACTAGAATATAATGACCTCTCTGGTATAATTTAGCTAACAACATTAGATAATGTTATTGCTGGTTATGTATGTAGCTATCTTTTGATAAAGTGAGGCAGGCTAGCCAATGTTAGCTAGCGAGGCAGGCTAGCTAATGTTTTAGCTAACGTTAGCATAGCTAGCTTACTAGATAACTCTACCTAACTCATTACAACTTAGTTCGGTTGTAGCTCATACAAGTACATTTTTTTTATTATTATTATAATTTTTTATTACTCAAAATGCAGATCAACAATTTACTTTGTTACATCATACAAAACAGAACACAGGTATTAATGAGAAAATACTAAAACATACAAAAAATATCAAGTAATAAAATAATTAACAATTCTAGTGCAGTTGTAATCACTCTGAAAAAAATCTTATTATAATGATTCAGGAAAATGTTATTCATGTTGTTATTCACTAGGGTTAATGTTTTAATAAAATTGTTAAATTCAATAAAAAAATGTAATTTTGGTATAGTATATATGGTATAGTATATTCATACAAGTTTATTATTTATTGTCCAGATACTAGTGGTTATGTAAKATTATCATTTGACTATGCTAGCTAGGTAGGCTAGCTAGCTATGGGCTCGCTAACATTAGCCTACAAGTCAGATTTACGTTAGTTAGTTTTAAGTTAGTTCATAGCTCATACAAGTGTTTTCTGTATTGTCTAGGACAAAACAAAATAATGGATGCAGCAATGGTGGTAGTTAACGCATGTCTGAGTCTAACTAATCATTGAACTAGGAGCAACAAATCGCAACGGCGTCACTGGCCTGAAGCTAATCCAGTCAGGAGCTATAGTCAGTATACATTTTTAAAGCATAGAATTAGGGTTTCAAATAGTTACCACAGCCACCAAGTCTAAATTTACTATATCATAAAAATTCATGAAAAAACTGAATAATTTTGGTCTTAATTTAAGGCATAAGGTTAGCAGTTTAGTTAAGGTTAGGGTTAGGTTTAAAATCACATTTTAAGAAGATACATTTTAGAAATAGGCAGGGTTTGGGGCTGTCGTAAGTAGTGACAACCTAGAAATAGCTACTACTACAGTTACTGCCCTGATGACACAGACTGCTTCAACAACGGTAATGTGTGTTATGTGAAAAGTTTAATAAATAATAAAAGTAGTAGATTAGTAGATMAATTACCCAGCCAAGCAGAGTCATTTTGGTTGTGAAGTGCATTATCAAAAAGCTTTGTCCTTTCTTCATAACAAAATGCAATTTACCATTTGGTTGTCTATTATATCACTCTGTCACAGGCCCTCCCAGCCACCTCATAAGATGAGGAAGTACATTGTTTATGAGGATTGGCTGCTGCTGTTGTTTGAGAGATGTCCAGTTTGCAGCCAAACATGCAACATAGAGAAGACCAGGAAGGGGACCCTTAGCATCACYCAGACATACCCTCGCTGTGAGCATTCCTATAAATGGAACAGCGAGGAGACTTGAATCACGTTGGTTACATTTGWCCTGGTCAAAAGTCAAAACAGTTTTGACTTATGTCCCATTTCACCTTAATAACCTAGCCTGGTGGAACCAGCCTGATCGCTGCGTTTATCATAGTATTTCACATCAAATATCATGATATCTGAAGTGAAATACAAAGGTGAACGCAGTGATCAGGTTGGTTCCACCACGCTAATCTAAACCACTACTTATAATGTAACCAGTGCTCTGTGTGTGTGTCTGTGTGTGACCGACCAGTATCTTTGATGAGGGGCCAGGAGCTGGTTTACGCTGCCATGCCCATCAATGGGGCGCTGGCAAAGACCTCACCTCCAGCCTCACCTCTTGCCTGCTCACCAACGGTTGTCGATGGGGAGACCAGAATTAGGTAGGTTTAGTCTGACCTGTTCAAACTTCAACATAGTAACTGTTTGTGTGTCCGATATTACCTATCCTAAATGCCATTGGTAATAGAACAGTGACTATGTGTGTGTTCACAGAAACATGTATGGAGCCAGCACATGGAGACTTGTCCAGACTGACAGACGGGGCTTGATACTGTACTGATGTCTCTAAATGGAGAGAGACCTGGCACTCGGCATAAACATTTTACTAGACAACTTTCACTTGTTTTGTCTTTTTTGACGAGCCTCGGCCGGCTCGTTGGGCTTCCTCGCCTCGGCTGGGTTGTTGGGCTCCCGCTCCTCAGCCGGCTAGTCGGGCTCCCGTGCCTCGGCCAGCTCGTTGGACTCCCACGTCTCGGGCCGCCTCATTTGGCTCCCACACCTCGGCCGACCCGTCAGGCTCGCCCAGGTGGGACGCCGGGTGGGGGGGTACATTCACGTCTGCTCCCAATCCCACTCTCTGGCGCTCGAGGTCGCCAGGCTGCTTATCATTACGCACACCTGTCACCATTGTTAAGCGCATCAGCTCTTCATCGGACTCACCTGGACTTCATCATGTTATTAATTAGCTTCCCTATATCTGTCACTTCCTCCATTTCTTCCCCGTGTCTGCATTAATGTCGTTATGTTCCCCTTGTCCAGACGCTGTCCGTGTTTTGTTTCATGTCTGTTATTTATTAAATATTCACTCCCTGTACTTGCTTCTCGTCTCGCAGCGTCTGTCATTACAGAAATAGTGTTTTTAAAGTAATCCCTCCCTGTACTTGCTTCTCGTCTCGCAGCGTCTGTCCTTACATAAATAGTGTTTTTAAAGTAATCAAATTACTTAAATTATATTTAAGAAGCAAGGAGAGGGGGGTGCTAGATAAAAATGTGGTCTGTTTTGCTGTGTGCTTGTGGTTGTGCTTTCTCCACTTGTAAGTCAATAGAGGTTGATTAGAGGGCTCACAAACAGTGTCCACACATTAGGTTAATTTCACATATTTTTCATTTGGATAGCTGTTACCCTACTCCGTCCAAGAGTCCAAATGACATGTTTTATATCCTCCAGTCCTGCCAATTACTAATCTGGCATCAACAGTCCCTTGGTCCAAATCTCAGCGCAATTGAAATGGGTAAAATGTTGCCCGTTACATAGAATGTTGTTTTCAGAATTGCTCAAGGCAGTATAGATCCAAGCTGCAGGAAGTACAAATGAGGACCTACAGGGATGTTAGGCCTATAGTGAGGACCCACGGGGTCATGTTAGGCCTATAGTGAGGACCCACGGGGTCATGTTAGGCCTAGAGTGAGGACCCACGGGGTCATGTTAGGCCTATAGTGAGGACCCACGGGGTCATGTTAGGCCTATAGTGAGGACCCACGGGGTCATGTTAGGCCTATAGTGAGAACCACGGGGTCATGTTAGGCCTATAGTGAGGACCCACGGGGTCATGTTAGGCCTATAGTGAGGACCCACGGGGTCATGTTAGGCCTAGAGTGAGGACCCACGGGGTCATGTTAGGCCTATAGTGAGGACCCACGGGGTCATGTTAGGCCTAGAGTGAGGACCCACGGGGTCATGTTAGGTCTATGCAGGGACGGACTGAGACCAGGAACCGGCACAGGCATTTCTAACACACTGGCCCATTTTTTTTCTTTGAGGCATTTGCCCGAACTTCCTTATGCCAGTCCGTTTCTGGGCCTATGTGTTGTGAGCCATATGGTATGCTGTTATCATGTAGAAGACAGTGGGGACGTTTTCCTCTGATATGTTAGTAGTTAGAAGTTTCCAAAGGTTCCCTGCTGGAAGAGCRATTAACGCTTAGCGGGGTCTGTGTCACAGCTACAGAGAAGTGAAAGCCTGCCTGCTGCACTAAACCAGGCCCAACAAAACTCAAAACTCACAGTCACTCTGCCTATCTAATCAAATACAGCACCAGATCAGGTATGTGTGTGGTTTGGGGGGAGTGCTGTCTGTGCGTGTGTGTGTGTGTGTGTGCGTGATGGCCATGTGTGGATGACGGATCATGGGCACAGCGTACCTTTCGTACTGCTACTTTTCTCACAAACATTTACACCTTCAGAAGAGTCCTTCACTTTCTAATCAGAATGTCTCTCCTCATAAGCACATTATTATGTTCACATCCCCTGCTATGTAGTTAGACAAGGGGATGTTCGAAAACCTGCTTGATGATTTACAGTCATTTCAGAAACCCATCATATCTCTATGCTAAATCCATAGGCTTATGAGTGAGAGGGTTCCACGTTTTAACTCGGGGCTGTGAAAATAGACCTCACGCTGCATCAATAACTTCTTTGAAGAAGTAGAATATTTCAAAGAAATTACGTGATGTCTCAATGTGCCTGGGAATAAACTTCAACATTAGATTACTAAAAGAAAAAAAACCTGGTAGGAGAGAAAGAGGGAGCTGCAGTGGCTTTCAACTGCTTGGTCTTGTTCTCTGTCATCTCCTTATTCAATTCCTTGTGTTTTTTTCCTCCCCTCTCTTTCAAGTGGACCTGGCTTTGATCCCAATCCTGTGAGATTTAGAACGGGCGAATCACAGATGTTTCGACTTTTAATAACACAAAAAGATGTAATACCAAATAATAAGGTTAAAAGACATGGTGTGAAAAGTCAAAAGAAAGAAATGAATAAAGAAACAGGTGTGGGAGCTGGTTGGTTCTACTTCCTTGGGAGTTGAGTCGAGTTCTCCATTTTGTTTTTCTTAGTACCTGCACTGAGTTTAAACCAATAGTCTAATATACATAACAGTAAATCCTATGAAAGCAGTTAGCCCTCCATTGGTAATGCTGTATATGGTCCCTACTCCCAGGCTGACAGCCATGGTGTTGTAGAGAGACTCCAACATAAGGTCAATGTATTCCTCTGAGGAGACGCCACCGAGCCTGGCGCCACAGAAACCTGTGCCAGGTGGTCAGTCCCTGTGCCGCTAAGGAGTCTGGGATAGGCGGAGGGACAATCGCTCCACGGGTGTGAAGGGACTGATATGGGCTCTGGCAAAAAGCTCACTGACATTTAAAGATGTTATTACCCTCAAGCCTCAAAGGAGAAGGCTGGGGAGGGTGTGTGTGCGAATTTGTGTGTATTTGTGTGTGTGCATGTGTGTATTTGTGTGGTGGTGTGCATTTGTGGTTGTGTGTGTGTGTTGTGTGTGTGTGTGTGTGTGTGTGTGTGTGTGTGTGGTGTGTGTGTGTGTGTGGTGTGTTGTGTGTGTGTGTGTGTGTTGTGTGTGTGTGTGTGTGTGTGTGTGTGTTGTGTGTGTGTGTGTTGTGTGTGTGTGTGGGTGTGTGCAAGACGAGAGGGAACACATGATGTGTTGAGGTAAAAGGCTAATGTAAATATGATACATCTCTTCTACCTATCATCAACTTGCTTTATTCCCCATCTGCAAGCTCTCTGGACTAGAGTTCCTTATAACATGGTTTGACATAGCAGGGCCAGTACAAAGCAATGATCTGAGCTGCTTTTGACAACTCAAGTAGCTTGAATCTCCTGTGAGATATCCTCTCCAGCACTGGGAGAGACTCTGACAACATGGGGAGCTCAAACACAGGAATAATGCAACACACTTTGTTTAGCACAACAGTGAGAATGAACAAAATCAGGAAAACTTTTCCATCATTCTATAAACAGGCCATTAACCTTCACCCATTGACACATCTAACCTGTTCAATGATAAACAGGTACAGTATATACAGTTGAAGTCGGAAGTTTACATACACTTAGGTTGGAGTCAATACACTAGTTTTTCAACCACTACACACATTTCTTGTTAACAAACTACAGTTTTGGCAAGTCGGTTAGGACATCTACTTTGTGCATGACACAAGTCATTTTTCCAACGATTCTTTACAGACAGATTATTTCACTTATAATTCACTGTATCACAATTCCAGTGGGTCAGAAGTTCACACACACTGAGTTGACTGTGCCTTTAAACACCTTGGACAATTCCAGAAAACGATGTCATGGCTTTAGAAGCTTCTGATAGGCTAATTGACATAATTTTGGTCAACTGAAAGTGTACCTGTGGATGTATTTCAAGGCCTACCTTCAAACTTAGTGCCTCTTTGCTTGACATCGTGGGAAAATCAAAAGAAATCAGCCAAGACCTCAGAAAACAAAGTGTAGACCTCCACAAGTCTGGTTCATCCATGGGAGCAATTTCCAAACGCCTGAAGGTACCACGTTCTTCTGTACAAACAATAGCATGCAAGTATAAACACCATGGGACCACGCAGCCGTCATACCGCTCAGGAAGGAGACGCATTCTGTCTCCTAGAGATGAACGTACTTTGGTGCGAAAAGTGCAAATCGATCCCAGAACAACAGCAAAGGACCTTGTGAAGATGCTGGAAGAAACAAGGTACAAAAGTAATCTTTCAAGTATCCACAGAAAACAAGTCCCTAAATCGACCATAACCTGACTGGCCCGCTCATCAAGGAAGAAGCCACTGCTCCAAAACCGCCATAAAAAGCTTTGCAAACTGCCAAGGGGACAAAGATCTACCTTTTTGGAGGGACTGGTGCACTTCCAAAACAGATGGCATCAATGAGAAGGAAAATGTGTGGAATATACTGGAAGCACATTCTAAGACATCAGTCAGGAAGTTAAAGCTTGTCGCAAATCAGTCCTTCAAATGGTCAATGACCCCAAGCATACCTTCCAAAGTTTGTTGGCAAATGGCTTTTTAAGGACAAGTCAAGGTATTGGAGTGGCCATCACAAAGCCCTGTACCTCAATCCTATAGAAATTGTGTGGGCAGAATGAAAAGCGTGTGCGAGCAAGGAGGCTATAAACCTGACTCCAGTTACACCAGCTCGTCAGGAGAATGGGCCAAAAACTTATTGTCGGAAGCTTTGTGGATGGGGCTAACGTGAAAAGTTTGACCCAAGTTAAAAAATGTAAAAGGCAATGCTACCAAATACGAATTGAGTGTATGTAAACTTCTGACCCACTGGAATGTGATGATAAAAAATAACAGTCTGAAAGTAAATCGCATTCTCTCTACTATTATTGCTGACAATTTGCACCATTGCTGTAAAATAAGTGGCTGAGCCTAACATGACGCTAGAACAGGGAATTTTATACTAGGATTCAAATGTCAGGAAGTTGTGAAAAATGAGTTAAAATGTAATTGGCTAAGAGTTGTTTGTAAACCATTCCCGACTTCAACTGTAACTAACTATGACTCTGCTTCCTCTATCTTACTTTCTCTTACACTGATGTGTGTGTGGTGTGTGTGTGTGGTGTGTGGTGTGTGTGTGCCTGCTGTGTGTGTGTGTGTGTGGTGTGTGTGTGTGTGTGTGTGTGTGTCGTGTGTGTGTGTGCTGAATATGGTGTGTGGTGGTTGTTTTTTGTGTGTGTGTGTGTTTTTGTAAGAGGATGATGCACACATATGGTATGTGCCCAGGTGAATCGTAGTCCACGGGCTCAACGGGGTTGTAATGTGTGTGTGTGTGGGTGTGTGTGTGCTGTGTGTGTGTGTGTGTGTGTGTAGGTTGTGTGTGTGTGTGTGTGTGTGTGTGTGTGTGTGTGCGTGCGTGTGCGTGTGCGTGTGTCTCATCAGTAGACCATCTGTACCTCCTTCACTTCAAAGAAGCCCTGTCCTCAGAACTACCTTCCAGACATATTCCATATTTAGTTAATGTTAACACATTTGCCGTTGAGCATTGTGTTCCATGGCGGAACACTGAACCTTTCAGGAAATCATGGTTAATGTTCTTCCACATAGATCGACTATCGATAGCTGAGCGAGGGAGAGGCAAACCCGCAAATGCATGGAGGAAGGTACACACTCACACACACACACATACATAAACACACTGCCCCCCATTAAAACAGCTTGAGCTACGACTGAGTTACGAGGGTTTCAATTACTCATCAAATCTGACAGTGTTCCTCGGTTATGACCAGTCAGGATGAATTTACAGTCTCGCTCCCCTCGCCAGGCGAAGGGAGATGTTTGAATTCAAAGTAGCTAGGGACTCTTTCAAGACGTATCTGCGTGTTCGTGGCAGTGAGTCTCTGTGTGTGTGTGTGACAGAGAGAGTGAATCAGAGAGAGAGAGCGAGCGAGACGGAGAGACTGAAAGAAAGAGAAAGGATGAAAAAAAGAGGGCTTTAGATGAACCTGTGCACGTTGAGGGTCTTCTCCACTCACACATAGCGACACAACAGTGACGGTGGCCATGTTTTTTGTTTCATCCTCCTCATGTGTCAGTCTACCCCCTCTGCTCCCACTCACATGGATGTAATGCAGAGGCCTGGACAGTGGAGAGGGCTCCCTAGCAGCTCTCCAACATGTCCTTGACTTGACGATCAAACTGTAATGAGGTCTCAGTGAAAAATGTACTGGACGCAATAAGTTCTGGGCCCTCGTACAGAGAAGGATGGGGGAGTAGCCAAAGGCATCTAATGGCACGGCTGCCTGAATGAAATGAAATGTGTTAATAAAGAGTGGCGTAAATGATGTGCTGATATGCTGTTGCCACACAGCCGTGCATCACTCCTTATGGCTCAGGATCACAGCTTTGTTTTATATTAAACACCACACACATTTTACTTGGGAGCTGCCCTAGCCTTGGGGACTCTTTATAACAGATTTATAAGTAGAATATAGTCTGTTAATCACTAGTTTATAGATGGTCTATAAATCAATAATAAACTGCTAGAACTAATTGMTTGAAATTGTATAATAGATCATTGTTTTGGTGCTAGCCAAATAGTAATTAAAAAGTCATCATAACCCAGTCTAATAATGGTTAGGGTAATATTTTAGGACTGTAGTTATAACCGGAGGTAATATTCCAGGATACTCAAAATTCTTCCATCCCAGTGGGTATGGGTGAACAACCTCCTCCCTCCCTCCCTTCCTCCCATACTGTTAGCTCAGGGCTCTTCTTCTTGGCTAACCCCCTCCCTCGCCGAGTACTAGCCAGGTACACTTCACGTCCTGATTAGTAAAGAAGCACCAGTTGGCCTTGTTAATCACAGAGTGGAACCCCCTCCCCTGCTCCCCTCCCCAGAGGAACCCTGGAAGCAGCCTGCTGTGGAACTCCAAGATGCTACTTCTGCCTCGCTGGGGAGGTGGGGGGGGGGTGGAGAGAAAGTATGAGAAAGAGAAGGACAGAGAGAGAGAGAGAGCGAGAGACCAAGAAAAATGAGGTGATAGAGAGAAAGTGAGATCCAGACAGAGAGATTATGTTTTTTAAACACCCCCTGAGAGGACATCATGAGTGTAAATCTGCTGCTCTTCTCTCTGAGGCCTCCCAGAGCAGAGGCCCGGAAACAATACAATCCCCCTCATGGAGAACCTTCAGAGATAACTGCTAAACTCACCACAAAGTTTAGTCTTCTAAACTAAAGTTGGAAATTCCGAACTAAAARACATTTCAGAAATCTTCCTGTGTATGTGGCATTACTCTGTTCTGATTTTTTTAAGACAATTCTTTTCTACTACAAGATTACATTGCCCGTTCTTTGGTCAGAAAACACATGAAGTGAAACAAAATAAAAAGTCATAATTTAAAACAAGGGCCTAGCTCGCTGACATCTCCACTGTCAGGAAAGATAAATGAAGCACCCTGAGGAAACGTGTATAATATCTTCCAAGTTTGCACAGGGCTTGTTTAGAAAACAAATGCACACATTTACCCAAAGGTTACCCTTGACACATCACATGGCATTTTATGTGCATTAAACATCTACAAACAGAGAGCAGTGATTCAAGACCAACAGAAAGCGGTATAACGCTCCGAGACATATGACCAGTTGACAATTCTCCACAGAGACAGCTCTTGTTCTACTATTCTGAGGGATGTTATGTAACAATGGTCAACGAGAGAGAAAGAGGGAGAGACAGAACGAGGGAGAGAGAAAGAGGGAGAGAGAATGAGAGGGTGAGATTGCAAATAATGTGTGTGGAAGTCTTTGTGTGAGAAATGGAGAAAGAGAGAATCATGGGTAGGTATAGAGAGAGCCAGAGAAAGAAAGCGACAGAGCAAAATATACTTGAAGGGCATGGTATTGTTCAATGTATAGGTCAAGCTAAAGTCAATTATAAGTTCATAGACCAGTATGTGTGAATGAACATTTGAATGCTGGAGGATCATGTGAATACTGGAGGAAATGTGAATGCTGGAGGAAATGTGAACGCAGAAGGAACATGTGAATGCTGGAGGAAATGTGAATGCTGGAGGAAATGTGAATGCTGGAGGAAATGTGAATGCTTGAGGATCATGTGAATACTGGAGGAAATGTCAATGCTTGAGGAAATGTGAACGCTGGAGGAAATGTGAATGCTGGAGGAAATGTCAATGCAGAAGGAACATGTGAATACTGGAGGAAATGTCAATGCAGAAGGAACATGTGAATGCTGGAGGAAATGTGAATGCWGGAGGAATACGTGATCGCAGCAGGAACGCGTGAATGCCGGGTCCGTCTCTCTGCTATAGCCACTAGTATTTCCACATGATTACAGTACACATCAACTTCTAAGATAGACTCTAGACGAGTGGTTTGTCCTTCAACAAACCTTCAGTGAGGATTGAAAACATCTATGCTATTGTACGTGATCACATTCAGTGAAATGAATATACAGATATGTATTGAAGCCTCWAATAAAGTGCACCATACTGTACTGGAAGGTACATGACACACTTCATGCACTGTGATGTCTGTAAGAAGTGAATGAGTGTTTGTACGTAACCAACCACCTTAAGAGAAGCTAACAATGATCATTTCCAGCACACTATACTGTCCATCTGGTATACAAGGAATGCCATTTTATATAATAAATAAAATATAATAATACAATATAATATAATACAAAGAAAATGTTTTTAATATGTTTTCCTTTCCGTTGCCAATGTTTTCAATATTGAAGGAATATATTAAACAGCCATGCATGACAGCCCATATGTAATTTCAAGTCTTGTCCACCATCTATCATATGGGTAAAATATATGCCAGGACAGAAATATACACCATTTACCAGCACATTTATAAAACATATTCTTTCGTAATAGTGTTCTGCAGACACCCTAATGTATTATTGAACAGATCTCATTTTCATTCAAACAACCTGTAAGCCCTTCACATGCACATGCACACGCACACGCATACACACACACACACACACTCAGATGCACACACACACACCAAGCCCTAATAACATTTTGCGAGAGAATTAGTCACCCTGTCCTTTGCAGGCAATTTTCCCCTGGTTGCCGTGGCATTTATCAAGCACGGGTGTGCAGGTAAATGTGCACTTGTGATGCAGTTTTATTGGGCTTTATTTTCTGGTGTGTTATTGAACGTACCCTCGCCCATAAACACTGAACACACGCACACACGGGCACAKATAGACCTCTGCATACACTGAGCTTCCTCTTTATTTTCTAGCTCAGGGTTAAACGATGCTGTCTCATCTCACGTGCAGTCAGGTCATTACACTTTGGTCTCAGCTGCTCATTTGTGATACCCCACTGCTGCCAAAGAAAAAAATGCTTCCTCCCCTTTCCTGTCGACCATCTCTTCATATTGAAAAAGTTCATGATTCAACGACTTGAACTATTCACTAGGTTATTAATAAATGGCTGTAATTATTTGGGATGTCTTATTGACCTAGTTGCTTAATGGAAAACCAAACGGCGAGATCTTGTTGCGTTTATTAATTCATGAATAACATCCAACTGACTAATGATTTGATGCCTGCGGAATTAATTCCTCATTGTTCTCTCTCTCTCTCTCTCTCTCTCTCTCTCTCTCTCTCTCTCTCTCTCTCTCTCTCAGACAGACCCTTTTTCAAAGTGATTGGAGTGAGATCAACACGGTCTGGTTGATTGATTGATTCAACACAAGTGTTTCTATGGAATGCAGCCGTCTCCTACTGGATTGAAGAAACATAGAGCACGGTCTTAGTAGCATACAAAGATGGAAAACAACTATACCGGGTAAAAGATAGAAACCGTTTGTCTTTAATTGTGTTACATTGTTATTAGATAATTTGCATACAAGTTAATAACCTACAGAAAAAGCACTGTTTCTCTATGGCTGGCCAGTTTCTCTACGGCTGGCCATGCTTTCCTCCTGGCTAACCCCACCCTGGCCAACAGCTCCGCACCCCCCGCAGTTATTTGCCCGAGCCTCCCCAGCTTCTCCTCCACCCAAATATAGATCGCAGATGTTCTGACAGAGTTGCAAAACCTGGACCCGTACAAATCAGCTGGAATAGACAATCTGGATCCTCTCTTTCTAAAATTATCAGCCGCCATTGTTGCAACCCCTATTACCAGTCTGTTCAACCTCTCTTTCGTATCGTCCGAGATCCCTAAAGATTGGAAAGCTGCCGTGGTCATCCCCCTCTTCAAAGGGGGTGACACTCTAGACCCAAACTGTTATAGACCTATATCCATCCTGCCCTACTTTTCTTTGAAGTCTTTGAAAGCCAAGTTAATAAACAGATCACTGACCATTTCGAATCCCACCGTACCTTCTCCGCTGTGCAATCCGGTTTCCGAGCTGGTCATGGGTGCACCTCAGCCATGCTCAAGGTACTAAACGATATCATAACCGCCATCGATAAAAGACAGTACTGTGCAGCCGTCTTCATCGACCTGGCCAAGGCTTTCGACTCCGTCAATCACCTTATTCTTATCGGCAGACTCAATAGCCTTGGTTTCTCAAATGAATGCCTCGCCTGGTTCACCAACTACTTCTCAGACAGAGTTCAGTGTGTAAAATCGGAGGGCCTGTTGTCCCGGACCTCTGGCAGTCTCTATGGGGGTACCACAGGGTTCAATTCTTGGGCCGACTCTTTTCCCTGTATATATCAACGATGTCGCCCTTGCTGGGGGTGATTCCCTGATCCACCTCTACGCAGACGACACCATTCTGTATACATCTGGCCCTTCTTTGGACATTGTGTTAACTAACCTCCAAACGAGCTTCAATGCCACACAACACTCCTTCCGTGGCCTCCGACTGCTCTTAAACACTAGTATAACCAAATGCATGCTTTTCAACCGTTCACTGCCCGCACACGCCCAACCGACTAGCATCACTTCTTTGAACGGTTCTGACCTAGAATACGTGGACAACAACAAATACCTAGGTGTCTTGCTAGACTGTAAACTCTTCTTCCAGACTCATATCAAACATCTCCAATCCAAAATCAAATCTAGAATCTGCTTTTATTTCGCAACAAAGCCTCCTTCACTCACGCCGCCAAAGTTACCCTAGTAAAACTGACTATCCTACCGATCCTCGACTTCGGCGATGTCATCTACAAAATAGCTTCCAATACACTACTCAGCAAATTGGATGTAGTCTATCACAGTGCCATCCGTTTTGTTACAAAAGCGCCTTATACCACCCACCACTGCGATGATCTAGTCGGCTGGCCCTCGCTACATACAGTGGTGCAAAAAAAGTATTTAGTCAGCCACCAATTGTGCAAGTTCTCCCACTTAAAAAGATGAGAGAGGCCTGTAATTTTCATCATAGGTACACTTCAACTATGACAGACAAAATGAGGAAAAAAAGCCCCACTCTATTCGTTGCCAGACCCACTGGCTCCAGGTCATCTATTTTTTTARTTCACCTTTATTTAACCAGGTAGGCTAGTTGAGAACAAGTTCTCATTTACAACTGCGACCTGGCCAAGATAAAGCATAGCAGTGTGAACAGACAACAACACAGAGTTACACATGGAGTAAACAATAAACAAGTCAATAACACAGTAGGGGGGAAAAAATGAGTCTATATACATTGTGTGCAAAAGGAGGTAGGCAGTAAATAGGCCATAGGAGCGAATAATTACAATTTTGCAGATTAACACTGGAGTGATAAATCATCAAAAGATCATGTGCAAGTAAATAAAAACAGTAAGGGGATGAGGTAGGTAAATTGGGTGGGCTGTTTACAGATGGACTATGTACAGCTGCAGCGATCGGTTAGCTGCTTAGATAGCAGATGTTTAAAGTTGGTGAGGGAAATAAAAGTCTCCAACTTCAGCGATTTTTGCAATTCGTTCCAGTAAAGCTCCGCCTTATCTCAGCTCACAACACCCACCCATAGCATCCGCTCCAGCAGTATATCTCACTGGTCATCCCCAAACCCAACACCTCCMTTGGCCGCCTTTCCTTCCAGTTGTCTGCTGCCAATGACTGGAACGAATTACAAAAATCGCTGAAGCTGGAGACTTTCATTTCCCTCACTAACTTTAAACATCAGATATCTGAGTAGCTAACCGATCACTGCAGCTGTACATAGTCCATCTGTTAATTGCCCACCCAATCTACCTACCTCATCCCCATATTGTATTTATTTACTTTGCTGCTCTTTTGCTCACCAGTATCACTACTTACACACCATCATCTGCTCATCATCATCTGCTCATCTATCACTCCAGTGTTAATCTGCTAAATTGTAATTACTTCGCTACTATGGCCCATTTTGTCTTTCTTTTTTTCTCTATTGTGTTATTGACTGTACGGTTGTTTATTCCATGTGTAACTCTTTGTTGTTGTTTCTGTCACACTGCTTTACTTTATCTTGGCCAGGTCGCAGTTGTAAATGAGAACTTGTTCTCAACTAGCTTACCTGGTTAAATAAAGGTGAAATAAAATAAAATATATATATATTTTTTTAAAGTACAAAAAACATTGAGAAAACATTACCTAATGGTGAAATGCACACTGTAAGTATGTTTGGAGAAGTCCTACTCCCATTCTCATCATCACCACAGGTATCAGTCCACACCATCAGTGGAGCAGCTCTCACCGTTCTCTGAGACAAAACGAGACCTTGGGACTATAAGGTTTTATATACAGTACCAGTCAACAGTTTGGACACACCTACTCATTCAAMGGTTTTTCRTTATTTTTACTATTTCCTACATCGTAGAATAATACTGAAGAAATAACACATATGGGATCATGTACTGTAGTAAAAAAACGAATCAAAATATTTTTCATATTTGAGATTCTTCAAAGTAGCCACCCTTTGCCTTGACGACAGCTTTGCACACTCTTGGCATTCTTTTAACCAGCTTCACCTGAAATGCTTTTCGATAGGTCTTGAAGGAGTTCCCACATATACTGAGCACTTGTTGGCTGATTTTCCTTCACTCTGCGGTCCAACTCATTCCAAACCATCTCAATTGGGTTGAGGTCGGGTGACTGTGGAGGCAGGTCGTCTGATGCAGCACTCCATCCCTTTCCTTCTTGGTCAAATAGCCCTTACACAGCCTGGAGGTATGTTTGGGGTCATGGTCCTGTTGAAAAACAAATGATAGTCCCACTAAGCACAGACCAGATGGGACGATGTTTCGCTGCAGAATGCAGTGGTTGCCATGCTGGTTAAGTGTGCCTTGACTTCTAAATAAATCACAGACAGTGTCACCTTCAAAGCACCCACACACCATCATACCTCCTCCTCCATGCTTCACGGTGGGAACCACACATACGGAGATCATCTGTTCACCTATTCTGTGTCTCACAAAGACACGATGGTTGGAACCAAAAAGGACAGATTTGCACCGGTCTGATGTCCATTGCTCATGTTCTTGAAATGTTTCGTATTGACTGACCTTCAGGTCTTAAAGTAATGATGGACTGTCATTTCTCTTTGCTTATTTGAGCTGTTTTTGCCATACTATGGACATGGTCTTTTACCAAATAGAGCTATCTTCTGTATGCCACCCCTACCTTGTCACATCACAACTGACTGGCTCAAATCCATTAAGAAGGGGGAAAAAATCACAAACTAACTTTTAACAAGGCACACCTGTTAATTGAAATGCATTCCAGGTGACTACCTCATGAAGCTGGTTGAGAGAATGCCAAGACTGTGCAAAGCTGTCATCAAGGCAAATGGTGGCTACATTGAAGAATCTCAAATCTAAAATAGATTTTAATTTGTTTAATTTGGTTACTACATGATTCCATATGTGCTATTTCATAGTTTTCATGRCTTCACTATTATTCTACAATGTAGAAAATAGTAAAAATATAGAAAAACCATTGAATGAGTAGGTGTGTCGAAAATTTTGACTGGTACTGTATGTTTGTCAAAAATGAGTTAGTCACGTATAATTGATCATTAGATGGGTCTTCATTATGTCTGTGAAGTTAGATGTTTGAAAAAGTCTATATTAAGTGAAAAAAAAATACAACTAAAAAGTTTTATTGGCATACAACCATTTGAACTTGGCGCTATAAGGTTCTATCTGTAATCCWATCACAAGCCTGAAGAAATACAAACGGACCAATCAGAACACGTCTATGCCATCTCCTTCTAAGTATGGTCTAGGCTAGTCTATAATAATGGCACGCAAGCAAAAAACAACTGTCACATCGTTGTTCGATGATGACAGTAATTCGTCTGATGATCAGAATACATGTATTTGATGATATGCTCTGACTCTATCTTGGTAAAATGGTGTTATTCTATCATTTATGTAGCGGCATTTCCATGTAAAAGGACTCATGAGCACCAACATGGGAAGTTTATAGGAGCATATCAAATTGTTTTTCAAATAAAAGCTAAGAGACTTTTTTAATGCATGCATATATACATTTTTCAACCATTTTCCGTTCAAAAAATGTGGACTAATCAAAGGCGTTGATTTCTGGTCAAACAGATGGAAAAGGGGTCTTAGAAAACATCTACCTGTCACACCCTGATCAGTTTCACCTGTCCTCGTTATTGTCTCCACCCCCTCCAGGCGTCACTTGTTTTCCACAGTGTATTTATCCCTGTGTTTCCTGTCTCTCTGTGCCAGTTCGTCTTGTATGTTTCCAAGTCAACCAGCGTTTTTCCCGTTCTCCTGCCTTTGCTATTCTCCTTTTTCTAGTCCTCCTGGTTTTGAGCCTTGCCTGTTTCTGGACTCTGTACCCGCCTGCCTTACCATTCTGCCTGCCTTGACCACGAGCTTGTCTGCCACTCTGTACCTCCTGGACTCTGATCTGGTTTTGACCTTTTTGCCTGTCCACAACTATTCTCTTGCCGACCCCTTTGGATTAATAAACATTGTAAGACTCCAACCATCTGCCTCCTGTGTCTGCCTTTGGGTCTCGCCTTGTGCCTTGATACTACCAGAAAAAGTCTTAATGTATTAAAAACACATCCAAACACAATCATGCTGTAAAGTAAAGACTCCTGCCAACTAACTAACACTTATATTTSGTRTTGGATCATTTATTCGGCCATCTTTAKATTTAAGAAACATTGTCTTGTGCCATGAAATTCTGTTACCAAAAAATCCTTTAAGAAGTGTTTACGTTTTTCTCACTCATGAGGATGGAGGATAATGAAAATTCACAGAAGTAACAAGTGAAGATATACCTATGTATTAGTTGTAGTGTTTTTACTGATATCCAGTTTGTTCATGAATCATTAAGAGATTAAAACATCGGTGACGGAATTTCCCAAACATTCGTAATGGAATTTCTGCAATTGAATTGGCTACAATGGGAAATCATAGTAGTCACAAACCACAGTTGAGTTCACAAGTTTGYACAGCACAGTACAGTATAGTATGGTAAATAATATTAGAGTATAGTTCAGTAGAGTACAGTAAACAAAGTTATAGTTTAGTAAAGTAGTGTTCAGTAAAGAAAAATAGTTCAGTACTGTACAGCAGAGTAGAGTACAGTACACTGTGGAGCACAATAGAGTTTAGTACACCATAATGTACTGTATTATACTGTACTCTACTGAGCTCTACTGTGCTGTACTTTGATGACCAAACCTGTGAAACAACATAGACGTCCGGACCAACCAGATTTGGTCTTGTTTGAGGGCAGAGCTCATTAAAATAATAGTGTGTGGAATAATACCCAAATATGCAAAGAAGGATGTTGCCTATTTTTACCTTTGTGTACTTATTTAGGATACATCACCATGAAGAGATGACGTTAAAATCCATAATTATGCCTTTTTGTGTAGTACAGATCAGGGACCCATGATGTAATTATGTTACCATAATTCTGATAACTGATGTAAATCTACTTCACTTACTGTAGTTCCATAACCAAAATAGATTTTTCAAACTCAAGGAGTCACGTCATAGCCGACTCCCAWTTCTCTCTGCAGACATCTTTGAATCTAAATTCAGAGCAGATACAGTATTTAAGAGTTTTTGGAATATGTGGTCGGACACAAAAAACTGAGGGAGATTTTTGCCGAAATTCTGTTACCAAACTTTGCATCTGCACAGTTCTTCCACTAAATGTGTTTTTGTCAAATGTTCAGTGTAAATTYTCAAAATTAGTCCTTGTGCACAGAGTTGTATGGCTTGTTCAACTTTGAAATCAATTCCGTTACCGTGCCCATGTTCAAATAGCTACGGTTTTCTTAAAAACTGTCTAATTCAGAAGTGTCCTACAGAAGCTTACAGCTGAAACCAGATTGACATGTCAGAGCCATGAGGTTATGTCTGCCATTGCACCCCCTCTAAAYAAAAATCTGATTTACAAATACTCTGCACGTTAGGTACCTTTAAGATGAGCACCTTAATGGGTTATGAAAGAACAATTCACTACTAAAGAAAGTGGGACTGAGATCTGGGATGGGAAAACGTTAATGCTCAATATCTCAGAATATGCTTTGCGCAGACAGAACCTTATGGTCCCAAGGTCACAAAAGTGCACATCAATATAAATCAGATTTGGAGAGGACAGAGTCATAAACGCGTTATGTCTATTGGTTGGCTCTTGTTAAAGCCCTTTAGGCTGGGATGGGGTAGTGTTTGTGTGTGTGTGTGTGTGTGTGTGTGTGTGTGTGTGTGTGTGTGTGTGTGTGTGTGTGTGTGTGTGTGTGTGTGTGTGTGGGTGTGGGTTTTGGGGTTTGTGGTTGGTTTGTGTGTTTGGGGGGTAGTGTTTGTGTTGTGTGGGTAGTGTTTGTGTGTGTGTGTGTGTGTGTGTGTGTGTGTGTGTGTGTGTGTGTGGCTGTTGTGTGTGTGTGTGTGTGTGTGTGTCTGTGATGGGAGATGATCCTTTCTAAGAAAACTCACCCTACCAGTCAAATTTAGCATACATACCCTGTCAGAGTGTATGTTAATCCACCATAACCCGAACATCATACAAAGCTTACATAAACGCCACCATAAATCCAAACTCACACATACAAACCACATATCCTTGGCGCTGCATATGTGCATCAACACCGGCTAAAATGCCTGGTGATGTCACACTAACGCTGCACTAAAAGACGTCAGAATGGAAATGTGTCCAAACCATAAAGCACCATCCGTCTAATATCCATCATCCATCCATCCATCCATCCATCCATCCATCCATCCATCCATCCATCCATCCATCCATCCATCCATCCATCCATCCATCCATCCATCCATCCAGCTTCCATCCAGCTCCCCTCCTTGATACTGTGATTGATGCGGCAGGTACTGTCAGAGCAGGAGATATGGACTAAATGAATGAACCTCAGCCTGCCCAAATAGTCCCAATAACATTTCATTTGTCACGCCACACCAAAAGTTCAGTATGATCCACTGGGGAGACATGCAGAGCTAAATCATCGGAACGGTAGCAAGTAGCAGCGTTTGGCTTTTCATTCTGGTGTGTGTGCGGCTGGTGTCGGTGCAGTTCGTGTTTGTCCATTTAGCTCTGTTTTGTTTTCAAACTGGCTTCGCTGCGGATTGGCATTGGCATTGCTGTGGTGGTTGACATCTGCATGGTCGTATTGTTAAATGTTGTATTTAGCTTTCCAGTTCAATACTTTTGGCCTCATTTTAAATGTCATATTCTGAATTGATTTGCATCCAGTAATACAATAGTATACAGTACTTGTTTGAAATAAGATCTGCAGAAAGTCAACATTAGGAACAAAAACAATATATCACCACTTCAAAAGTGAAGTGTCTAAATGGAGCTCTAAAGCAGAAGTGCATCTGTAATCTGGAAAGAAATGTCGATTTTGTTCTTGTGTCGTCAAAACACAGGCATCATGCTTTTCATTTAATATCTCTCTCTCTTTCTCTCTCTTTTTCTCTCTCTCTCTCTCTCTTTCTCTCTCTCTCTCTAAAATACTAAGTTATCTGAGCTGTAAAGGGATGTTTGAGAGACCAGATGGTGATTAACTTCAGGCTTCGGAATTATCAATCCCACAATTCCCCGGAGTCCTCATCTGACTGTGTTTAAGAGAATACAAATCGAGTCAATTATTCAAATCTCCAGAGAGCTCTATAAAACAAATAAACAAGCATACAAATAAATATACATTCAGTATTAGTAAACAAACTTTAACCAAGTTTGTTTTATTCACTGCTTTAGCACACTCTGCCAACCSGGATGTCCTAGCCCTATCTGAATCCTGGCTCAGGAAGGTCACCAAAAATCAAAAAATTTCCAGCCCTAACTGTAACATTTTCCGACAAGATAGAACTGCCAAAGGGGGTGGAGTTGCAATCTACTGCAGAGATAGCCTGCAGAGTTCTGTCATACTATCCAGGTCTGTGCCCAAACAATTCAAACTTCTACTTTAAAAAATCCACCATTCCAGAAACAAGTCTCTCACCATTGCCYCTTGTTATAGACCACCTTCAGCCCCCAGCTGTGCCCTGGACACCATATGTGAATTGATTGCCCCCCATCTATCTTCAGAGCTCGTACTGTTAGGTGACCTAAACTGGGACATGCTTAACACCCCGGCCATCCTACAATCTAAGCTAGATGCRCTCAATCTCACACAAATTATCAAGGAACCTACCAGGTACAACCCTAAATCCGTAACCATGGGCACCCTRTTAGATATCATCCTGACCAACMTGCCCTCTAAATACACCTCTGCTGTCTTCAACCAGGATCTCAGTGATCGTTGCCTCATTGCCTGCGTGCGTAATGGGTCRGTGGTCAAATGACCTGGCCCGGGTATCCTGGAAGGATATTGACCTCATCCCGTCAGTAGAGGATGCCTGGTTGCTCTTTAAAAGTGCTTTCATGACGTTGAAAGTTGATCCACAAGGTTGATTTCTGAAAAACTCCGTAGTGACAATAAAGCAGATTGGTTGGCAGGTTGGCATCTTTAGTCTATTCAGCCTGGAGTGTTCCGTCTGGTTGAGAACTACACTTGACCTCCTCAGAAATCCCCCCCCGATCATTTTTACATGAGCCTCATTAAAAACAGAGACCGAACCCTCTTCTCCATGACGCTGATTGAGGCACAGACGTACAGTGTATGCGGGGCGGTGACATTTTACCGTCATCGACGTCACCGTGACCCCAAAAGGAAGTTTGTTTTCATGTTTTTTCTTGTGGGGCTAAATGTCAGGTGGGTCACGGTACACACAGAGAAGCAACGTGAAAAAAAGCCCTGCCAGCAAACATGTTTATTATGTACTGTACAAACACATAGTGACACCCCACCGTATCCTCCGCCTATTTATAAATCCTATGCGCCCCTAGGTTTCAATGTGCCTTTTAAATGCATATATTCATAAATTGGTCTTGCTATGAGCTCATATTAAAACTGCCTGCTAAAAGACAGCGACTACTGTAAGTCTCAGTATTTTTCTAGAATTTTTTTTTTCTTCCCCATCTGAGGAAAAAGAGTGGGCTACAAACCAGATGAAAGGAGCTGTGTGGGTTGAAATGACTCGGAGGTACAACTGTGCTCTTTTGCTTTAGTAAAGACCCCCTGAAAGTAATACTGTGTTTAAAAACTGCTTGATTTACCTCGCCGCTAACACAATTCCAGGCTCAGGAACGCAGGCAGGCTATACCTGCTGCTGTTTAATCCCATCTAGATGCGCTGTGCGGTGAATGAGAGTCTGATTAGCAATGCATGGGACCTACTCTGAAATGACCCCCACTGTTGGTTCTGCTGACGACGCAGGCTCTGTCTGAGAGGATGGATGAGCCAGAGAGGAGAGAGAGGGAGAGAGAGAGAGAAGCAGAAAGAGTGGAGCGAGAGAGAGAGAGGGAAAAGAGAGAGGTGGCGATATGTAGTAAGAGATTGAAATATAAAGGGGTAGATTGACAGGAGAGGCAGAGGAAGAAAACAATGGAGAAGTAGAGAGACAGCGTGTAAACGATGGAGGTGAAAGAGAAAGTATGTGTTGACATCGTTACCCTAAATCACCCTGAAAATTACCCTCCATATAGCTTTGGCTGCATACAAATCCCTTTAATACGAAGGCCTCCCTACATGGGAGTACTGCACTAGAGATCAGCGGGGAAATAGCACTGACCAACTCCGAATGAACCCAGTTTTCACTCTGCGTTCACTGCTCTGTCACAACACAAATCCATGCGGTAACAGCCATTTCTGTGTTGTTCAAAGGCTACCTCTCGTTGTGTGTGGCAGTGGCAACGTTAAAACCCAAAGCTTTATAACCTTGTTCAGACGTATTACATGCTACAACTGGATTTGTAGTGTCTATGACAAATCAGCGATAGATGTGACCAACTTTTGGGAAGGAATCAGATTTTCTCTTTTAAAGAAACGAAATGCCAGGGGGATATAAGGCCATTAGCCAGCACATATTTCATATTTCTCCGTACGTAAGCCTCTTAGAGTATAGAGAGAGACGCACCTAGGATGCCAGGCAGACCTCTCCCAGGCAGATAATCCAGCTCCCTTAAGTAATCGCGTGTTAGGTGATCAAACGGATGAGGGACCTGCGAATAAGAAAATGTAAGAGCTGCAAATCCACAGGAACAAATCTCATTAAGTTAAAACCTCTGACTACTGGCAATATTGTCTTATTTACTGACTTCTGAGAAACGTTGATGTCACACATTTCCCTATAAGACAAAATATAGCTCATCAACGGGTTTGTTTTTTGTTGTTAAACTTCTCCCCTGCTGTCTAACACATACGTCTGTGCATTAGTCTTTGGAGAAGGAAACATCAGTGAGAGAATTCACACAACAATTTGTTTCATTTACACCCTGGGAATATAGTTTCTCCCACGTCCAACATGAATTCAAAGGGACATGTGGTATAATATCAAGCTGAAAATGATCAATTGGATCAAATCAGTTGGGTGTTGACACTTTTTAAACCATGGCGAAGTTGGAATCGGAAGGTGTGAGGAAAACATAATTATATATTTGGCTGTGTTCTGTAGAACAGTTAGACCTGATGAAAAACCCCAGACTGATTAGAATAGCAGGAGACTGAGGAGGAGCTATTCATATGGTAATTAAAACCAGCCCTGGGGCCTTCACCCTCCCTCTGACATCACGTCCTGTGTTGCGTTGAATACGCTCCCCCCCGCCATCCACTTCCTGTAGAGCTCTCGAGGGTTGCCCTGCAGGCTAGTAGACGGTTAAACACAAGGCAGAACATGTTCAACCCTCTGAGTATATCAGGTGTAAGATTCAGTACATCAGGAAACACACTAGTGTGAATGTTTGATGCCTGACGGCCATCTAGCATGGTTAGTTATAGCTTCCCCATTGTTTCTATGATAAATATAACTCAACACAGTTAGCTTAGTTAAGACAGTCTCCATATCYTCCCTGACTGGTTCTCTGTAGCAAAGAAAAAAAACTACCTGCAGCCAATCCATAGCTATAAGCTATAAGATTAATTTGTTGAAACATCCCAGTAGGAAATGAGTTCTGATCATCATCCAAGTGACTGATTTCATCACAAAATGTATTTCAAAAAAGCAAACAAACAATCACATACTGTATTTTTCCAAACCTGTCTATTTTTTCCTCTCTGGATACTCGGTTATGATCACAGAAACCCAATCATTGAGTTTCTCATAAAACAAAGTGTGTTCTCCAACTGAATGGCCAGTGAAATGTGTCAATTTTCAACTAAGAACGAGACATAAAAATACCTAGCTCCTCTACAAAGATGTCCAATGTCTCCCTCCCTCCACCCCTCACTTGTGCACGTCTTCCGCCTGATTTGTTACAGTATGAATAGCTATGTTAAATAGCTGTTGGCGACATTCCCCTCTCACCTCTGCCCTGCGCCGCGCTGCACCGAGCCCAGCCTCTTAACATGCTGTAATTCTGGYATGGATTTAGCTGGCTTGTTTGGGCTGAGAGAAAGGTCTCCTGTCAGTCAGGGGCTGGGGGAATGCTGTGCTGTGGTCAGGACAGCTCTAAACCTAATTACCATATAAATGCCATTGACAGAGGGGCTAGGGGTCTAGAGGCGGACTGCATGGGAGTTGAGACTAGGGCCTCAGCGCCCAGGCAGGAAAGGGGGTACCCTTGGTTTCATGGCTATTCACTTGATCAACCGTGCCGCTAGCCTGTGTTTATGAGTGTGTATGCCTGGTTTCATGGCTGTTTCTCAGATCAAGCCCTACCGCTGTAAGGGATATGGAGAGATTAGGGGGGGGGGGGGGTCTCAAGATGTGGTAGAGTCTGAACTCAGGACCCCCAGGGCTATTCATGACAGCTATACATTAAGACCCACGTGTAACGTTCGTCGTCTGAAGATGAGGAATCGTCGAACCAAAGCGCAGCGTGGTAAGTGTTCATGTTAATTTATTAAAACAGAACACTAAACAAAATAACAAAGAGAATGAAACGAAACGAAACAGTCCTGTCTGGGACAGACACAAAGACAGAAAACAACTATCCACAAAACACGGGTGGGAAAAGGCTACCTAAGTATGGTTCTCAATCAGAGACAACGATAGACAGCGGCCTCTGATTGAGAACCACACCCGGCCAAACGCACAGAAATAGAAAACATAGAACACAAAACATAGAATGCCCACCCCAACTCACGCCCTGACCAAACCAAAATAGAGACATAAACAAGGAACTAAGATCAGGGCGTGACACCAGGTCCATGTGAAACACTGCCTCTGCCTGCTGTATTAGCACATCAGAGGCAAACAACCAAACAGGCACCTTTAGCAGGTTTAATAACGTAGATCTAATGGCTAATGATAACCATTAAATCTGTCATATTTCCCATTTTTTGGGAAATATGTGTAAATAAAGGTTTATATTTGTCCAAGCAATGAACGTTATGTTTGAAATTATAATATTGCATATAAGTACTTCAAATTCAAGTAGGAATAGTGGATGGTGGTAGATTAGAGAAGTCAAATCTGTTTGATAAGGAAATGCACTCAGTAGCAACTTTGAACATTATAAAATTAGCTACCAGAGCAATTGAATCGCATTATCCACATTGTGGGATAGACATCAAACATCTGGATGTGAAATGTGATTATATGGCCTCGAAAGAAAGATAATACAAACTGAGGCTGCTCATCATGATCACAACACAATTATATTGTCTAGTTTCTCAGCTCTTGTAATTATTCCTACAGTATTGTCCTTCAGCTTGTTGCTCTATGAATGCCTTCATATTGTTATTGTCGCTGTATTATCGTAACGAGTCATGAGTCAAATGCAAAAAGGAAACAATGTCTGTTCAGACTTTTTTGTCTTCTCCTTTGCAAATAGACTCTATTTCTCCTCTCCAGTCATATCCAGCCTTGTCTTTCTGCTACAGAGAATACGGTTTGTTTGTTCAGTAACAAAGCTCAACCTGTCTAGTAACACATTCCAATCTGCAGTCTATAAAAAAACTATACACATACAGTATAAAAACAAACATGGGAACATCAAGCATGAAACAGAACTGAGGTGACAGACAGATCGAGAGAGAGAGACAGAGCAGGCTGCCAAATGCCCCGGTACCGTCCAGATCTTCCAGAGGGGTGAGACAGAGCTCCAAGGATCTTCCAMGGGTCTTTCACTTGTCCTCATGTCCTGCAGTGTTCCCACGGCCTTGTCTATCTCCGCTTACAATCTAACAACCCCCTTTCTCTCAATCTATCCAAACACTGTTTCTGTTTCGGGTCACTCCCGCCATTCCGGGTTCTTTCCTTGGAAGTGCAGCGCCCCAAAAGCAGAGGCCAGTAATCCAATCAGAGACACTTGACTGGTAGAGCTAATTATGACTGGAGACCGTTGTTCCCTTGGTGAGTACCAATCTCTAGGTACGGTGAACCAACACCACAGACATCTGGAAAAACAGTTAGGCTGTTACTCACTGTTTCTCACTGACTATGGGAATGCTAATAACTACCAATTAATCCACTCTATCACAGAGTCGTTACTTTCTTTAAAGGTCTGGCTTCTTTTATGCACTGGAGAATGGCCTCAAACCTTTGAGGAACTCTGTCCTGAAAGCCGTCTGAATTTCATACAATGAAGCACTAGCTATTCAGATCAGGGAAGGAATCCTTGTGGATGGACAATAGTTTTTCTCTAATTATGTGAGTGGCGTGGTCACACACACACACACACACACACACACACACACACACACACACACACACACACACACACACACACACACACACACACACACACACACACACACACACACACACACACACACACACACACACACACGTCTGAGTGTGTGTGTGTGGGTACAGTATATCCCTCCTTAAAGCGGTGGGAGTTGTTGAAGCGTTCTAAGAGGATTGGGACTCAGATAGGAGTTTATTAGTTTGTCTGTATGGAGCTGGGTTCTGCTGCCTTACAACAGCTCAACAGGATTTCCATGGCACTTGACTGCATAGCTGGTGACATATGGGCTTTAGTACACCCTGAGAGAGAGACCCACCCCCCGCTGCTCTTTGTGTGTTTTCAACATGGGGATTTACCACCACGGGACAATTTAAATCTCTATTCTGAAGTGTGAGCGCACTTCACATAGTGCATACCATTATGAACTCACTCTCTCCTTATCTCTCTCTGTCTCTCTCTCTCTCTCCCACCTCCTCCCTCCCCCTCTCTTTCTCTGTCTCCCCCTTTCTCTCTCTCTCTCTCCCTCTGTCTCTCTCTCTTCACTGGATAGTGAAGGTAGAGAAAACAGTATATTCCTGAGCATAGCCTTGGCTCTCTCTCTCTGCCTGGCCTTGCTGTTGTATCCTTTGTCTATGGAAAGGATCTTCTGTAAAGCAGTGTGTAACTGAAGCAGCAGGGTCACTTCATATTTCCGTCATCACACTCTTGTCATCCAAGATACAATCCACAAAGTGCCTGTACCCCCCGCCCCCACACACACACAGACACACAGACAGACAGAGAGAGAAGCTCAGGCTCTCAGGACATGCATCCCCTCAAACACACCTACACACGTCTCTACTGGGTCTGATGTGCCAACCTCTCTTCACATCCTGCCCACCCCCACACACACACTCTCCCTCCATCCCTCTCTCCGCACCCCTCTCTTTGTCTGTGTGCATCTGTGTGATGGACGGTTACAGTCTGGTCGTCAGGAGAGCGACACAGCGGACTGACATTTCCCATCTGTGTCCCTAAAGCGTTGGGCCTGCCCCCCTTCCCCCCACCGCCCTACCTGTGGACGGTAACTTCACATCCTATCACATTCAACCATGACACAAGGCTTTCTCTTCTCCCTCTCCCTCTCCCTTCTTCTCTCGCTCTGCCCTGAAAGCTTCATCTCTTGTTTCTTTTGTCTTTGTGATCAACTCACGTCTGCACTGCAGTTTTCATTGATCTCATTCATTAGCTGGTAACGGACAGAAAGGCAGGTTGTGAAGTGCTGCTTAGAGTCTGCTGGACTCTGCTGGAGCCATCACTAAATGGCTGACTGGGTGGGAATTGTAAGGGTTATTCGCCATTGCTAACCATTTGTATTACTTCTAATTTTCTTGACTCCACGGTCTTACTAAGTGCTGGAACCCTCCTGGCAAGGCTGCCAGGCCTGTTCTATGTTAACATGCTGATTACACGAAGGAGCAGCAGACAAGACTCATCTGAGAAACCCATTCCAGATTCCCTTACTATACTGTATCCAGTCTCTAGACTTGGGTAAAAATATATTTTTTTAAAGACAACTGAAAATAGAGATCTTAAAGTCGGACGTGTCTCCCGACCCCCTCCACTGTGCTGGTGACAGAAAGGATAGCGTACTTTAAAACATTCAGAATACAATTGGCCCAGCCCTAGTTGATAAGGCATGAGTGTGTGAGACGGTGTTTGTTGTGGTGGTGCGCTGCAGGGCCGGTTCCAGGCGTAAGTGGAATAAGCGGTTGCTTAGGGCCCCCAGACGTTTTATTTTTTTCGGAACTCAGACGGGGTGTCAACCTACCATTGAGAGTTAGAACAGTAGAATACACCGGGGGAAATTTCCAAATGTGATAGTGCATCAACAGTTTATCTCCTGTTATGTTAGTCACTTACAGTCACTCAATTATCCATGTTAGCTAACCATTTTTAGATTGGTAGTTAGTCTAGCCAGCTGRCTAACTTGCCCAGGAGCACTGACCTCCAGTGGGTCCCCATTGATTTTGTTAGTCATTCACACTCAGATATCATATTAACATGGCAGGAAATGTGCTTTTAAACTGCAAAAAMTATCTCTCCACTTCATGGCAAAWTGTGTAGAATTGCAGGAAATGAACATTAAGGTATATTTTGTTATCTCCAATGTCAAGAAGGGGCCACTAAAATGGTTTGCTGCGAGGTGCCTCCCCCCAACCAAATCTCGCTTAGGGCCCCCAAAAGGCTAGACCTGGCCCTGGAGCACTGCAGSGCAGCAGATGAAGATGAGACTTTGACTCTAGGCAGAGCTGGATGGCAGGATGATGATCTGATGCAGAGCGACAGCTCCTCTGTCTGCAGGCCACGATACAAGCCCCTTTCGGAAAATTGACAAGCGTAAAAGGTAGCAGGCATATCGCACTAATGAATGTGTGTGTGAGGTATGAGCGTGCTCGCGGGCCCGTCTGTGTGTGTGTGTGTGTGTGCTCGCGTGGTCTGCATGCCCTTCAGAGCATCAGGATATGGCGAGACACCAGTGTGTCACAGCGCTGTCTGGGGAAGACTTGGAGGTCACGGCTGGTTTTARATCCTCACAACAGACAGCAGCATTCTCCTTCTGCCTCCTCCTCTCTCCCTCACACACCACACACGCTACTGGCTGCGTTACACTAGAGGAGAAGCAGAGAGAGAGAGAGAGAGAGAGAGAGAGAGAGAGACATATTGAATTATATAGAGTATATTTAATTACACACAGTATAAGTCCGTGTATGACCTCAGTCTTACCCTCTCCCACCTTCAGCACTACCATCATCATCATCATGGGTGTGCGGTTCGATAATAACTCAATCCCTACTCTACTCACTGCCAAAACACTCCCACTGTGCCAAGAGGACTGTGTTGGTCTCCCATACGCTACCATCATCACAGCATTACCACTGTAACCTCACAGTGTCAGTACCATAGCTGTCTGTTAAAAGCTAGATGGACTCAAATAAAATAGTTTTTCTGTCCGACGTCTTACAGACTTTCACTCCTCTAGAGAGGGGCTGCCTGTAATCTTGTAACCAACAACATTTTCAATAAATGAATGCATCCTTATCGGTATTAATCTAACAATGAATTATCCGTACAGTGTTTCCTGTGGATGTAGTCCTCTCTCTCGCTATTTCTCATAAGCTGTTGCCTTCCGTACTCTGAGATATTGTGTAAAGATGCCGAAATGTTGAAGCCCCTAGTTCTCTGTTTCTGTGTTCTGTGCACTGTCCTGTTAGTGTTCATTCACTTCCAGGAGCTAGACATGCAGTAGAGTATCCTGCACGCTCAACACCAACAAAACAGTCCAAATCCGCCGGGTCGCAGGTAGATTTACACGTTCTAATCTTTTAGGCTGAGCCCCTGTGGTTTCCAGCTTCTTCTTCAACACATCTTATGTGCGTTGGCTCTCACGCATTCTAGCATGACGTGCTCTAGACAGGAGGGTTTTGATGTGAGAGCTCCGCTGTACCGCCTGCGCCTTGCCGTTTACTCAGCACATAATCGTGTTACGATAGCTCCATGCGTGGCCATATGACCCAGTCACACGCCAGCAGTACCACGGCCAGTCTCTAATCCCATACGCTGTTTATACTGCACTGACACAGCAAACTGACAGTATCGTGCACACACATACTCACACGGAAGTATACGCACACTCACGCACACTCACTCTGGACAGATCTTCAGCAGCATTTGGGTGGGTTAAAGTATCCCTGTTCTATTAAGATGTTACATAGTCTGTATATGAATCAATATGTTTTATCTACTCAACATAACATGTAGTAAACGGAGGTAACGTAAAACGTCTTTACCAGGGATATTACTCCAGACTTGTATTTCTCCAGTCGAATCACGTTTTGCATGCAATTTACGATGGGCTTTCAGGAAATTGCAGCGTATAGAATCTTATCACACTACACAGCACCTGGGTGAATGCATTTCTCCATGCGGTGGATTCCTCTCTTACTTCCCTACCTACATAAATATGCAAATAAAACTAATAAGAATGTCATAAACCAACATAGCAAGGTGTGGAGCTGACAGAATTTAAATGAGCCTGAAATGAAAAAAAAAAAAAAAAAAAGTTTACATGTCGTCAATAACAAAGTGTACGGACAGGAAGGTTATCAAATCTACAAATCACAAGACACTATCATGCACACACACACACACACACACACACACACACACACACACACACACACACACACTGACAACTGTCTCTTATACACATCTAGATGTGTATAAGAGACAGCACTGACAACAATCCGACCCAGATTTCAGCATTAACAATGTACTCCTATATTTGTGGCATAAAACTACTGTAACAGAAACAGAGTGAAGCCAGAAGCAGATGTTGCATAGAGTTCATCCCAGTGATACCAACAAGACATGATAAACACTATTAAAATGAGCACCGAGGTTAAGCCTTTGTGATACCCTGTTTTGAGCTTGCGATTCATTTTCATAAATCTATATGGCATGGGTTTAATAGATTGCGAGAGGGAGAGGAGCAGAGAGCGAGGGAGCGAGAGAGAGAGACGGAAAGGTGAAGGTTGAGGTCTTCATACAGACAAAGCAGCTGTAAATCAGAAGTCACTCTTTTATGGATTAATATAACCTATCATCTGCATGGCCTGGGAAAAAACAGGAGTCTTTTCATCTCTACTATAATCAGTAAAGTCGTGTGTCTACAATATAAAGTCCAGTGTGTGCTGTTGTGTTGGTTCTCCTAGCAGTAGCTCGGGGTGATTCCAGTCTCAGAAGTGCTCCATTGTCAGTCTGGTTTTCTGTCAGAACCCCAGGGGAGAGACACACAATTAACAGAAGGAGCAGCAGAACAACAACAACAAAAAGAAAGGAAACTAAATGGGAGGGTTAAAGTGAAATATTCAAAGTTGCATGATCGTGGCTCTCCTCTCAGCCTGCGGGGCCTCCTGCCAGCCTCCCTTTCCTCCGTCCCTGATTTGAACACACGTCAGTTACCCCTTAAATGATTTAACCAGCAGCATCACGCCTGGTAAATATTTTCACAGTTATAAATGTGTAAATAGGCGTGTATGTTCGTATTTGATTTGAATATCTTATTTGTGTCAAACATGATTACACTCGGTGCCAGTTACTTTTACCGTCACAAAAGATAGTGTTACATGCATCACGACATCATCTCTGATCTTTATGAATAAGCCATGATTTCTCTTATTCGTTTGTGAAGGATTTATAAAGATCCCGAACGGTAAAGATTAAGAATGTTTTGATCAGGAAAGCTTCTGCAGAGTAACTAAAAAGTATTAAATGAATACCTGGATAATCCTGATAATCCTGAATAAACAGGCAACAACAGTAACATCATCTTGAATATATAATAGCCCTCTCATGTTATTACCATCACGTTTTCTAGGAAAACGGGATTGCTTGTGTTGTTGATATAGACTTGGCATACTCAAACAAGATATATCCTTCGCTCTATTCTACAGTACTACATTGATAAATGTAAGTTCTGAGCAAACATAACAAAACAAAGCAAAAATCAATGCCATCACTCTCAAAGATCCAAACTGCATCTCATTCTGAGAATGCTCATTGTCTTCTCACATGATGTTATATTCATAACAGTTCTCTGCCTGGGTGTCCCATCCCCATGTTATGAGGCATGTATTGATCAGGAGAGGCTAAAGACTTAGAGTGCTGTGAAAAGTTTCCAAGCCACACTGTCGCTAATCTTCATTAGCTGCTAAAACTCTGTTAGCATTGATCTCTGAGCGCCCGTCCATCCCATCACTATGATCAATAATAATGAGATGTCAATCCCTACCATGCCAGTACGCCACCCCTCCTTCTCCTTCCCGCACACTCTCTGACGATCATTTCTCATATTGCTTTTCTTTCTCCTCTCTCGCGCTCCCGATAAGGAACACCACTCGACAGGAGAAGAACAAACAGAGATACACTATTTACAACTCCTCCATGAACCAATTATCTATCAAATGCAACTCATTRTAACACAAACAATAAGCCTCTCAACGATGCCTGTTCGGGTTCATGTACTGTTGTTAGCTTTAGCTTCAACAATGACCTAGTACTCCTARGCTGCCAATATGTGTGAGGCTGAGACAACATCCCCTCCCTGCTTTTGCATTATTAGTCAAATCACAATCCAACGGGAAACCCAGCATCATCATCATCAGCCTCCTGGGAATCCATGAAGAAAGCTCAGGATGCTGGGTTGTACGTGGGATTGAGGAGATAACAGATCTCTAGGCTACCTCCCAGCAGAAAGCTATGGTTTAAAATGCTAATGTCATTGGTCACTGTTACCGGGGGAGGGGGGTAGATCTGAGGACAGTGTTCACGTGGGGCATTCGGCGAATGGGCTTTAAAATTAGATTGCGGTCACATGTCAAATTTCTGACGCGGTATCATAGTGACTGTACAGCGCAATTCAAAGGGGTGGGAGGTGGGAAGTAAGGAAAAGGTACGTTGAGAGAGGGATCCAATCGGTTACTTAGGGAGATGATATCGGTGTCGGTGGCGAGTGAGAGCTGTTTCCTTCTGCCCGTAGAAAGGGTTTCAAATGGACTTCTTCAGTCCATGAAAGACATGGATGTTGCGTAGAAAGGGTTTCAAATGGACTTCTTCAGTCCATGACAGACATGGATGTAGCGTTAGAAAGGGTTTCAAATGGACTTCTTTCAGTCCATGAAAGACATGGATGTTGCGTAGAAAGGGTTTCAAATGGACTTCTTCAGTCCATGACAGACATGGATGTAGCGTAGAAAGGGTTTCAAATGGACTCTTCAGTCCATGAAGACATGGATGTTGCGTAGAAAGGGTTTCAAATGGACTTCTTCAGTCCATGACAGACATGGATGTAGCGTAGAAAGGGTTTCAAATGGACTTCTTCAGTCCATGACAGACATGGATGTAGCGTAGAAAGGGTTTCAAATGGACTTCTTCAGTCCATGACAGACATGGATGTAGCGTAGAAACGGTTTCAAATGGACTTCTTCAGTCATGAAAGACACGATGTAGCGTTAAAGGGTTTCAAATGGACTCTTCAGTCCATGACAGACACGGATGTAGCGTAGAAAGGGTTTCAAATGGACTTCTTCAGTCCATGACAGACATGGATGTAGCGTAGAAAGGGTTTCAAATGGACTTCTTCAGTACATGACAGACATGGGTGTAGCGTAGAAAGGGTTTAGTTTGGTCGTTAGACTCCCGTTTGTGAGCGTTAAGCCTGGTCACTGGTTTTAGATTAAGCCACGGTTCAAATGGTATTTTCTGTTGATGCTCATGAAATACGTTGTTATCAAACCAACCAGTTACCATATTGGTAAGAGCACCCAGAAGAATAACTGTACTTGTATGTGTCTAACTGGTATGAAGCCTCCGTCAGTGACCATGGTTGCTGCTGCATGTTACCTGCATAACCAAAAGTGTGTATCGATCAGGACGGGGATCAATAGAGCTATGATTATGTCTGTTGCCATGTGAGTGTTAATCACAAGTCCTTGAGTGAGTCATCGTGATACATACAGTAGCAACAATGAGTCTTCACACGTTAACACCTTGGGGGCTGGAAGATGAATTATCAAGTAGAGACAGGCCGGACGACGATTACAAAAAAKCATTTCCTATGTGAGGGGGTGGTAATTTTTAACATAATATTGGGTGGTTACTGAACTTCAATCTTGGCGTAGAAGACACAGAAAAATTGGAATCTTTTGAAGGACAAATAGTAATGACTATTCTGTTCTCTCGATCGACCACACAATGTTAAAGATAATTGGTCCCTATTCAATGAAAAGATGCAACCATGTTTAAAAATAAATCGATAGCATTCTTTGAAATGTCCAAAAAGACCTCGCTACTAGAACTTTTGTCCTTGTTGGTATTACAAGGTTTGATGAAATCTAAATGAATAGAGTCTTAGGCTGTGGCGCCTTTGTCAGAACACATATTGGAATGGTTTAGAGTTATTTCTGTCTCTATGATCTAGCTACAGTCATGTTTTGGTAAGGGTTACTCTTTGTAGAACAGAGCAGGTTAAAACATGTCGTTATTTGATTATACATTTGATATATTCTTCAGTTTTTGTCCTATCTRCCTTTGCTATACCTGTCCCTCGCTCTTGTTCTCCATTTACAGGTAAGAGCTAGATATGTTAATCAGTGTGCAGATTCTGGAAATGAATTCAAGTGTGATGTAAATCACAGGGGGCTGATGAGGGGAGGATGGCTCATAATAATGGCTGGAATGGAGTAAATGGAACGGTATCAAACATATGGAAACCACGTGTTTGATGAGTGTCGAAACCAGTCCGTTTATTCTGTTCCATTACTATGASCTCGACCCTCCCGAATTAAGGTGCCACCAGCCACCTGTGATGTAAATGTATCGTACTCGTACAGAGTAAATGCACATGTGGAGCGAGCCGGTGTCGACTGAGATTACAACTTCAAGATGAGCTACAGTTCATCCTTAGCTCTGACCTTGTTTTGTATTTGGGGACGAGAAAGATTGAAAATCTAGATTGAATCAGAGAGACATGTACATGAGTACTGTTTCCAGTATCCATGCGAATGTATGTCAATATACCTATGGTATGTTGACATACACTCTGGAATGATTGTGGCATAATGAAAGTAGTGATTTTGCTGCGGGTTTGGAAGAAGTCTAATCCTARCTGTTGTGTATGAGTTGGCCCTTTCCGAGTGTTTGCTTACCCTTTCCTCTGTGCAGACGTACTGCATTGTGATCACATAGGACTCAAGTGGAAATACACCAATGCTGTTGTGTGTCTAACTATCTACAGAAACAAACAAGAACAGTCCCCCCACCTGAGAGTGGAGGAAAATAGAATGTATGTTTACTGAATTTTGGCAAATCAAGTTGTGAAGCTCACTTTACTCTATGACTCATTAGACTTAACGATTGGCATAATCAGGTAATGATGAAGCTACGGGGAAGGGACCATCAGGGAGAATTAGCATCACTGTGCGCAGCACGCTAACGATCAGCAATGTCACCAGCATAGGAGATATGATCAAAAAACAAACTCCTAAAGTCATTAATAGTACAACTGCCGTGTTCAGCCTCGCCATCTGATCCATTCAACCAGGAAGTGAAAGCTATCATTAAGGATGTCACCGAGCACAGGGGAGAGAGTCGTAATGAGAGGCTGATTGGACGTGACAACATGCTTACAAAGCACTGTCATCGAGCGGAGATGTGATGCTTCTATCTGCGAGGCGAACGTGTCATGTCTTTGAGGGTACCTGTCGTTACATCATTTGATTTTCATTTATTAAAAGGGTCTATTAATATGACAGTTTGAGCATTCCGTCTGAGGAGATTCATGTGATTTGAGTTTTCTTCAGAAAGCTGTAAATGCTGTCTATTATTATTGTTTGTTTGTTTTTTGAACCTTTATTTTACTAGGCAAGTCAGTTAAGAACAAATTCTTATTTAGAATGATGGCCTACGAACAGTGGGTTAACTGCCTTGCTCGGTGGCAGAAAGACGGATTTGATCTACAACCTTCCAGCTACGTGCCCAACGCTCTAACCACTAGGCTACCTTTCACCRCCCAATAGGCTACCTGCCGCCCCTCCACTCTAACCACTAGGCTACCTTTCACCCCCCAATAGGCTACCTGTCGCATATGGATAATTCTGATGCTTTTCTTATTTGTCATATCACATATCTCTGTATCATTGGCTTTAGTTACAGGTTAGATAGAGACTTGTCTCAGACTCAATGAGGCTGTACTGTACTGTGAGGCCTCTTGTCTCCGTCTTCAATGAGGCTGTACTGTAACCTCTTGTCTCAGCCTCAAAGAGGCTGTACTGTGGCCTCTTGTCTCCTCAATGAGGCTGTACTGTAAGCCTCTTGTCTCAGCTCAATGAGGCTGTACTGTAGGCCTCTTGTCTCAGCCGTCAATGAGGCTGTACTGTAAACCTCTTGTCTCAGACTCAATGAGGCTGTACTGTAGGCCTCTTGTCTCCGTCTCAATGAGGCTGTACTGTAGGCCTCTGGCAAACAGATTCATCAGGAGATATCAACACACGCACTCAGCCACAAACACCCTTCCACACATCCCACTCCTTCAGGACTTGTATGTGTGTCCGGTCCCTCCAAGAACATCACTCCTGTTGAGTCTTATAATTAAAGGCATACCCTTGATTCTCAGCTCACCGGGATCCCAAAAAACTAGAGGTGTGGAGATGCACAGCCCAGACAAATTGGAGACTTGTCTAACAGTTTAACCCCACCCTACCCCCTCCTACCAACCTCCCAACTGTGGGAGCCAAACTGAGAGGAGGACTTGTTTGTGATCTGACAGTGTGTGTGTGTGTGCGTGTTGTGTGTGTTGTGGTGTGTGTGTGTGTGTGTGTGTGTTTTTGTGTGGGTGTTGTGTTTGTGTGTGTGTGTGTGTGTGTGTGTGTGTGTGTGTGTGTGTGTGTGTGTGTGTGTGTGTGTGTGTGTGTGTGTGTGTGTGTGTGTGTGTGTGTGTTATGCATTCATGCTATATCTCAGTGGTGAATCATATGTGCTTCAAAGGTGCCATAGCCACACTGACGCCCTCCCTGGGCTGTGGTGCTCGTTTCTGTTGTTGTTTCTTCTGCCAGAAGACCTATAGCAGAGCAATGTGTACTGTAACTGATCAGACATTACGTGATATCCAGCAGAGACTAGGGTCACAGCCAGCCAGTTAATATAGCCTGAAAGAGATACACTCTAATAAGGGTCTCCACATGTCAGCCAGTTAATATAGTCTGAAAGAGACAGTCTCTATAAGGGTCTCCACAGCCAGCCAGTTAATATAGTCTGAAAGAGACAGTCTCTATAAGGTCTCCACAGCCAACCAGTTAATATAGCCTGAAAGAGACAGTCTCTAATAAGGGTCTCCACATGTCAGCCAGTAATATAGTCTGAAAGAGACAGTCTCTATAAGGGTCTCCACAGCCAGCCAGTTATATAGTCTGAAAGAGACAGTCTCATAAGGGTCTCCACAGCCAACCAGTTAATATAGCCTGAAAGAGACAGTCTCTAATAAGGGTCTCCACATGTCAGCCAGTTAATATAGCCTGGAAGAGACAGTCTCCATAAGGTCTCCACAGCCAGCCAGTTAATATAGTCTGAAAGAGACAGTCTCTATAAGGGTCTCCACAGCCAACCAGTTAATATAGCCTGAAAGAGACAGTCTCTAATAAGGGTCTCCACATGTCAGCCAGTTAATATAGCCTGGAAGAGACAGTCTCCATAAGGGTCTCCACAGCCAGCCAGTTAATATAGCCTGAAAGAGACAATCTCTAATAAGGGTCTCCACATGTCAGCCAGTTAATATAGCCTGAAATAGACAGTCTCTAATAAGGGTCTCCACATGTCAGCCAGTTAATATAGCCTGAAAGAGACAGTCTCTATAAGGGTCTCCACAGCCAACCAGTTAATATAGCCTGAAAGAGACAGTCTCTAATAAGGGTCTCCACATGTCAGCCAGTTAATATAGTCTGAAAGAGACAGTCTCTAATAAGGGTCTCCACAGCCAACCAGTAATATAGCCTGGAAGAGACAGTCTCTAATCAGGGTCTCCACATTTCAGCCAGTTAATTATAGCCTGAAAGAGACAGTCTCTATAAGGGTCTCCACAGCCAGCCAGTTAATATAGCCTGAAAGAGACAGTCTCCATAAGGGTCTCCACAGCCAGCCAGTTAATATAGCCTGAAAGAGACAGTCCTCTTTATACAGTTCTGACCACATACTGGACTTCTGATTAGCTGGGAAATAAACTATACGCCTCCGATGCTTCTMGTCACATTTAGTGAAMGCAGGAGTCAAAATAAGCAAAGTGGTGTAAAAAGAAGAGAACGTGGAAGAAGAAGAACATTATGTTCTGTAGTGCCAGGCATGCAAGGATAGCAATGTGTTGGAGAAAAGTTATATGACAAGACAACCACACAGCAATGCCTCACTACCTTTACTCATTAACCTCAGACTGCTACAAGCAATTCTCCAGCCCCGAGTCTTCTTCTCCYCAGCGCTCCGCAACGCCACCATATGCAATTTACATGGCCAAAGAGCCTCCGCCCGGAACGGCCAGAGCCATGGCAGCTGCTGTCTGACAACCCTGCTCTGTGAGATGAGCTTACTGTATCCTGTTTGACGACAACACAAAAAGTTTGTTGTTGTTGTTCTGGCCCAATTTCTCTTCCTGTTTCCTTTCTGTTAGCTTCTRCTGTCCTGCCATGGCGTGGCCAATTGTTGGGAGATTCAGCCAACCGACATCACGCATGTTTGACGTGTGTTACCTTCTGTGTCCAGGTGTCTGTCTAGTTGGCTTCTGTATAGGGGGTGGACAGGAGAGGTGCCAGGGAGGTATGTCTTTGTTGGTGACAGGACGACCGGGGCAGCGTGACAGTGACACACACACTGACAGTTGTCCCTTCGTCTCTCCAGTCCCAGCGCTCTCACCGGCCCGTCTGCTTAATGAGGTGAGGTGACATGTCTGGATCGGTCTGGCAGAAAGCCTGCCAATCTGAGGGCCAGGTTGAGGTGAAGTCCCATACATACTGATGTAGACAGATACCTMGCCTGTCACAGTCACACCACTAAARCTCATGGAAAASYKKRKTGAGAACCATATCGTATGCTTTGGCTAACTCYTTTGTTAAGGATGGATGATTCTATTGACGTTGCTGGTTGTTTGGTTGGTACGGTTGTTACAAGGTGGAGTGAGTGACACATTGATTGGTATTGTGAACCAACAACACATGCAACTGAAGAAGAGTGAGAACGGGGGATGTTGCATGTACCCAGTGTTGGGTAGGTTACTTTATAAATGTAATGCGTTACAGTTACTAGTTACCTGTCCAAAATTGTAATCAGTAACGTAACCTTTGGATTACCCAAACTCAGTAACGTAATCTGATTACATTCTGTTACTTTTAGATTACTTTCCACTTAAGAGGCATTAGAAGAAGTTAACAATGTCTTCCAATTGAACGACGTCTATTGCAGGATAAATCAATGTTAAAGTTTACATAGCTGGCCATATATGGATGTTWKATTTTACTTTATGGGTTGGTTATGTAGGCTTCTTCTAACCCATCACTTTRTACTYCYTATAATAATARGATTAAATTATATCTTTACATTAAAAACCAAAGTCTATCAGAATTCCAGTCATTCCAATAAATGTTKTACCCCTTTATCATCAAGAATAGGACTTGGAAATATGYAAGMATAGATTGGCCAAATTGTTTTACATGAGCATAAACCCAAAACGAATGACTTATTAGCCAGCCCTACTCTGTTGTTTATGATTTTGTTGTCACGGAGGACTGATTGGGTTCATTGATTTGAAAAACAAAATGCTGRGCTCATGGAATGGCATGCTTTGAGCATGACTGAAAAGTGTTATTTACATGTGATAAATGAATGCCATATGCTCATTAGCTATGGACCCATTGTTTACCTTTTTGTTGGTGCCACTTTGATATCTTGATAATTATGCGGCTGTTTAAAGGGCAAATCCACAGATGAAACAATAACAAAACGGCCGCCCAGCCTCCGTTTTGGTAAAAAGCTGAGGGATGGCCTGGAGAAATGTAACCACTCTCAGATMAATAGACAGAGCTATGGATGCAAGGACTGACCATCCATGATATCAAAATGATGGTTTTAACCATGTTTTAAGAATYTACAGTGTGTGTGTTTACATTTACAATGTTTAAAACATTGGAGACAAACAAGCTTATATTTTGGGTTGTCATGGAGTGTGACAGTTGAACTAAGCTCATGAGGCAGTTATAAGWTATATTCTTCAAGAATCAATGGATATACAGTACCAGTCAAAACTTTGGACACACCTACTCATTTCAGGGTCTTTCTTTATTTTCACTATTTTCTACTTTGTAGAATAATAGTGAAGACATCAAAACTATGAAATAACACATATGGAATCATGTAGTAAACAAAAAAATGAAGTAACAAATCAAAATATATTTTAGATTTTAGATTATTCAAAGTAAACACCGTTTGCCTTGATGACAGCTTTGCACACTCTTGGCATTCTCTCAACCAGCTTCATGAGGAATGCTTTTCCAAATGTCTTGAAGGAGTTCCCACATATGCTGAGCACTTGTTGGCTGCTTTTCCTTCACTCTGAGATCCAACTCATTCCAAACCATCTCAATTGGGTTGTGGGGGGCAGATAATCTGATGCAGCACTCCATCACTCTCCTTCTTAGTAAAATAGTCCTTACACAGCCTGGAGTTGTGTTTTGGGTCATTGTCCTGTTGAAAAACAAATGATAGTCCCACTAAGCGCAAATCAGATGGGATGGCATATCGCTGCAGAATGCTGTGGTAGCCATGCTGGTTAAGTGTGCTTTGAATTCTAAATAAATCACTGACAGTGTCACCAGCAAAGCACCCCCACACCATTACTCCTCCTTCTCCATGCTTCACGGTGGGAACCACATCCATTCCTCTACTATGCGTCTCACAAAGACATGGCGGTTGGAACCAAAAATCTCAAATTTTTTACTCATCAGACCAAAGGACAGATTTCCACTGGTCTAATGTCCATTGCTCGTGTTTCTTGGCCCAAGCAAGTCTRTTCTTATTATTGGTGTCCTTTAGTAGTGGCTTCTTTGCAGAAATTTGACCACGAAGGCCTGATTCACGCTGTCTCCTCTGAACAGTTGATGTTGAGATGTGTCTGTTACTTGAACTCTGTGAAGTATTTATTTTGGCTGCAATTTCTAAGGCTGGTAACTCTAATGAACTTATCCTCTGCAGCAGAAGTAACTGGGTCTTCCTTTCCTGTGGCGGTCCTCATGAGAGCCAGTTTCGTCATAGCGCTTGATGGTTTTTGCGACTCTACTTGAAGAAACTTTCAATGTTCTTACAATTTTCTGGATTGATTGACTTTCATGTCTTAAAGAAATGATGGATTGCCATTTCTCTTTGCTTATTGAGCTGTTCTTGCCATAATATGGACTTGGTCTTTTACCAAATATGACTATCTTCTGTATACCACCCCTACCTTGTCACAGCACAACTGATTGGCTCAAACACATTAAGAATGAATGAAATTCCACAAATTAACTTTTAACAAGGCACACCTTTCAATTGAAATGTGTTTAAGGTGACTACATCATGGAGCTGGTTGAGAGAATGACAAGAGTGTGCAAAGCTGTCATCAAGGCAAAGGGTGGCTACTTTGAAGAATCTCAAATATAAATTACATTTTGATTTGTTTATCACTTTTTTGATTACTACATGATTCCATATGTGTTATTTCATAATAGCTTCACAATTATTCTACAATGTAGTGAACAGTAAAAATAAAGAAAAACTCTTGAATGAGTAGGTGAGTCCAAACTGTGTGTATAGATATATATATAAATATATATATAATTTATAAGTCCAAACATGGATGTAGCAACTACAGATTGTCTCTTTAAGTCTATCAAATCTGTGCGAGTTTGAGCATGTGTCCATTAGGCCTATGACAATTTTTTTTAATCAACATGGATTAGATTGAYCAATAAAAAAAAKAKWTMTYTTCCATATGCTGGGATCCGCGCTATGCAGCTGTTGCAAGAGCGCATTTTTCACTGGCTGTTCACTGGTTTCAAAAACAATGATTAAACTTCTTGAATTSAACTATTATTGGGTACAAATACACATTTATATTTYTAAACAGCCATCCACAACATCCACAATSCGTAAAGCWCAAATAGCTAAATGAGAGAGCAGCAGTGTGATTCACATCAGTGTGCTKMGTAGATATCAATAATAAGTGATATCRSTATCYCCGTWGACTACACCACTGTTGTTATCCYTACCMCCAAGCGTTTATACAAGTTGGACAGCAGTCYCATCATTGGAAGACATAGCTTGGACTGTAGCCTACAAAARCCCAAATCCTGCTCTTTTCCCGCGGTCCATCAAACCCATTTGGTGTGTCACYTACTGGTCTGTGACTTGTGGACAGACTCCCTCAGGTGGAACTAACTTAAACTAGCACCTTTTTTAATGCTTATTTGATTGTCATTGATAAAACAGAGAAGACTATATCACAAATATCCTTTCTGAATTTAAAAGTAATCCTCCAAGTAATCATATAGTTTTTCAAAAGTATCTGTAATTTGATTACAATATTATTGCTAGTAACGTAATGGATTACAGTTTCCGATATAATTTTTTGTAATCCCGTACATGTAATGGATCCGTTACTCCCCAACCCTGCAAGTACCAGATATACTGAAGACACATCATAACCCATTCAGACAAGATAACAAAAGTTGTTTGCACATACTGATAAAGTACAGTATAGGCTCTCTCATCCTAACATGAAATATCACTTCGATTCCCCAGCAGTTTATAAACTTGTCACCGCTGGGGAATGCTGATTTTAAGACTAATTTAGCTCCCTAAAGTCAAATAGTCTTTGCCCTTCCCTGCCAAATCCCCAACGGCAGTGGTGCTAGTCCAGTGTGTCGTGTGGTGGTGTGTTGTGTGTGTATGGTGTGTGTAATGCATAAGCGTGTTGTTTGTGTGTGTGTGTGTGTGTGTGTGTGTGTGTGTGTGTGTGTGTGTTGTGTGTGTGTGTGTGTGTGTGTGTGTGTGTGTGTGTTGTGCGTGTGTTGTGTGGTGTTGGCGGCGCTGCCGTGCGTGCGTGCGTGCGTGGCGTGCGTGCGTGCGTGCTGCGTGCGTGCTGCGTTGTTTGTGTGTGTGTGTGTGTGATGTGTGTGTGTGTGTGTGTGTGTGCGTGCGTTTAGTGTGTTAGTGTGTGTTTGGGCTAATATCATGGATTGTCTCCATTTCATGACTGTAGAAGACCATGGTGGATCTTAATACTGAGACTGGGACCTGTCAAGACTTCCTTGGCTGGAGATCCATGTTGTGAGCGAGGGGGAATATATAGGTAGGGGAAACATTTTAAAATGATTGTATGGAGTGGAGTGAGAAAATGATCTATGACAATAATGGGTAAATCAAGCTCCCATTCATTCCAGGAAAATATGGAGTCCAACACTAAATGGTGTGGATTCCACTGGTTTTAGAGCAGATATATATATATTTTTTACCTATATTTAATTATCCAGTCAGCTAAGAACAAATTCTTATTTTCAATGACAGCCTAGGAGCAGTGGTAATGCCTTGTTTCAGGAGCAGAACACAGATTTTTACCTTGTCAGCTCAGGGATTCAACCTTGCAACCTTTCGGTTTCTAGTCCAACGCTCTAACCACTAGGCTACCTGCCGCCCATATGAATAATGAATACCTGCTATTTTATGATATCATGTATGTGTGCCATTGGGTTGTTAATTTGAGCACTGGCAATTACAACACTCCTAACTTCGGTTTCAGAAAGATAGAGCGACTTAATGGCACCATTTTACCAGCAAAAAGAATGATGACATTTGAATGTTCATTCTTCACTATCGCCTAGGCAGAGAGAAGTCTTACAGCACATATGTTGTACTCTCCTCTATCTCAGTCCAAAACATACAGGAAAAGATGAGGCTGTGGGCGAAACAGGAGGGAACTGTGGAGAGAGGAAACTTACAGAGAACAGACAGAAAGAAACACATCTCAAACTCACAGTAGACATTTCTGAAAGAACAGAGTGGGAGGTGTTGGAAGTAGGAGGTGTGTGTACATTTGTAATTGTCTGCACTGTGTGTGTGTGTGTGTGTTGTGTGGTGTGTGTGTGTGTGTTGTGATGTGTTGTGCGTGTGTGTGTTTGCTTGCTTGTGTGTGAGAGATACAGAGATAGGGATAGAGCTAAGCGAGGGCCTGTGATGAGATGAAAGTCTCTTGACACTTCAGGGTGGAGGTTGAGTCTCAGCGCTACCACATCGTTAAACCGTCCGTCCACCACTCCATCCCTTTGCCTTCAGAGTGACGTCCAGCCATGCTGCATTCACAGGGAAGTTTCATCTACTACTCTGTAAGCACGGCAGCTGTAGTGTAGGAGCTGTCTGATAGAGGGTTTGATCCGGGGATGGCTGGTGTTGGGCAACAGTGTGATTTTGCAGGCCATGCTGTCAATTAGGTTGGCTTGGAGTTAGGCAGACACTAGGAGTGGAGGTGGAGGTGGAGGAAGACAGCATGGGAGAGGGGGAAGGTATCTGAGATAAGAGATACATGAGAGAGAATGGAGCAGACTGCACGTCTAGAGCGGTGGTTCCCCAACKCTGGTGCTCCAGTACCCCCAACAGTAAACAGTTTCCTTGAAGCCCTGGACAAACACACCTCATTCAACTCATTGAGGGCTTGATGATTAGTTGACAAGTTGAATCAGGTGTACTGTTGGGGGTACTCAAGGACCAGGGTTGGGAAACTCACTGGTTAAAAAGAGCTGTGTTTATGTTCTGTACTGTAGAGGTGTTGTTTTCCTGTAACCTTGTGTCTTGTTCCTACTCTCAGTCCTGAGACACAGGCAAAAAATGACTTTTCATTTATCTGACTTTCATTGATCTGCATGTCCAGCCGTTATATTTAGCTTCACAATGAAGTGTTTTACCATTTTCTTTTCAGGACAACCAGGGCTACAAGTACAACACAAAACTATTTTACATTAACATTGCATTCAAGACTTTTATTGACATTTGTTAACAACAAAAATAAGGTCTGCCAAAGCAAAAACCTGATAAAAATGACATTAAAATGAATGCTGTAAGTACATAKATTGTTTTCTCAGTGGGAAATGAATATCCAACTCGTCYGTGARAACTGTGGAATTTGGAGTTTGTGACAGCAACTATATAAGCTTATTACAGTAGTATAGACACTATGTCCTGGAATTTCCTATGATCTTCTATGTAGAAGAACCCCTTAGCTTCTAACGACTTTTGTAGCTTGTGAGGGTCATAGAGCAAGACCACAGAGGAAACCCATCACTTCTCTTGCAGGCAAAGGAAAGTAAACAAAAGGGGAGCGAAAACCTATTGAGGTCAATCCGAGGAGTCCAAATGAAAGTGGTTTTACAAAACAGTCACATATCTGTGGAATTCTACCGAGGGGGATTTACATAATGTGACTCTGTATTAAAACAGTCAGGACACAGATCCCTCCTTTAATCAGGGTCGAGACAAAACCTTTCACGGCCCTGTCGAGCCCACCTGATCCCTCCCTCTGTCTTCTGCTCCTGTCTCCCCCGTTCCCTCTGTTCTCRACTGTTTACTCATCCCTTTGAAAAGCCCTCCTTGTTAACTTCCAGACAAGTTAGAGAGCGGAGCTGTCTGGCTGTCTCGCCTCAAACTGCTTCCCGTTAGAGCGGTGCATGCAGGGCTTCTGTTAGACAAACAGGCTTAAATTGGATTAACAAACGCCTCGCACCACCATAATAGCCATTTGCACCATTGCAGCGCTGCTAGCATTGTGCTCKTTATGCGCTACAATCTTAATTGAAGGCCATCAGTGCCTGTAGATCTGAAGGATGGGTTTTGGATCTGCTTGACGTCGGATCCTGTGAATGATCTGAGAGGAGAGCGAGAGAAATGGTTAGTTTATAACAACAAAAGATTAGAATAAGAAATCAATATTCTCTATAAAGGCTAAACCGTCAAAAACACATTGAGCTACTGTGAAATCCTTGCCTATCACTCAAGTCAAAAACAAGATTATCTACGGTGTGGGATTTTTTTGTTAGCCTTTTGTTATTTTTGCAGTCAATCTCGGTATGTCAATAACCCCCCCCCTCCAAAAACACACACAGTATGTTATCAATAAAATGCTATATTTTTCTGCTTTTGGTCATGTGTTTACACATTTTGTTGATTCACTCATGGCTTCTTTGACTTGTACTAGTTCCTTCCAAGGTCGGCCTAAAGCTCCTGTAATATCCAGCATGTAGTCAAAACATGACGAGTGTTGCGCACTCAAAAAGTTTCTGTTTTTCAACATACCTTTTTTAATGCTTTTTACAGCAGGCAGGGGATGAAAAATGACAGACATTTTAGTGTGTTAGTAAGATGCAGTCAAAAAATCCCAGACTACTGACATTCAAATATGAAAGGCACTTTCATGGATTTGCATTTCAAAGTGAGAATAAGTTTAGTGGGTGTGGGCGATCATAAACCCAAATGTGCTTAAGCTTCCATGTTAGAACTATGTGATTGGAATTAAATGGTTGACAATGTGTCATTACTGTCATATTAGAATACTAGGATGGAGGAGGATGAGCCCCCATAGCTTAGCAATTTTATTATATATATTTTTATTTTACTATTAGTATCTATTAGACACCCTACCCTGGATGAAATACTTTTAACACTGACAACAAGCTACTTCACAGTCGCTGCTGTTTAGTTCCATTGTGTGTACAGTATTTGTCTTTGTGGAGGTCAAAGTTAAACTGGCTAAGAAGAGCTGTGCGGATGGTTACTGTTGATGACTGTTCACTGGTGGTTGATGCTGGTTGTTGTTTGCATGTTCGAGGGTAGTGCTGGGTTGTGTTGTAGTGTACTGTGTAGTGCTGTTTGATGTTGTGCTGTAGTGTAGTGTGTTACGTTGCGCTGCGTGGCTGAGGTTTATTGTTATTCAATGTTCCAAACCCACTGAGTGGAGTGAGCCGGGGAGGGCGAGCGAGGTAAGGGAACAGCTGCCGAGGGGAGGAGAAGGAGTGGAAGAGAGAGGGAGCGTGGAGAGCAGTGGAGAGACGAGGGAGCTGACACATCTGGTTAAGGTAAAAAAAAAATCAAATAATTAAAGACGTGAGGGAAAGAGAGAGAGAGAGAAAAATAAATCTGAAGTAAAGCCGTGATTCCCTCTTAAATAGAGCATGAAGTAAGACCACACGCTCTCTGGCTGAGGAGGGACTTGCTTTGCCTGTTGCGGGCGAATGGGGCCGTGATTGCATACTTTATGGCAGAAGCATGATGGGTAAGGATTAAAGATGGCTGCCCTGGGGGCATACAGCAATACCATTACTCTTGATGGATTCCTGCTCCTTCAAATATTCTCAGTAGATGTAGAGAGGCCACAAGGCATGGCTAATGCATGCCGTGATGGGTGGGGACGAGAGAGATAGGGATGATAATACACAGACTTCAAGAAACAGCTCTCTACCTTTTTGATTTTTTCTCTCAGCAATAAAAGTTTAAAAAATATTTGTATTCTTGACAAGATTGCAGCGCAGCATAACTTTGCAGAGATTTACAGCAGCTGAGAATTGGACGTGGTTTTCTATTTATTGAAGATTGCAGTGTAATCTCTTGCCTGTCTGACAGAGATGGTCACTGTCTGAAGAATGCCACTTGGACATTAAGAGCAATACTTTAGGTCAGAAATTGATTCTTTGATGTTTTATGTTCTGGACCAGACATTTTATTACAAAGAGCTAATTAGAGATGTCAATAAACCTACAGACAAACCAAGATACTTATACCTGTTTGCATCCTCATTTCCATATCTTTGGTTGATCGTTTGATGCTAGACTAGTCTCAGAGCCAATGGAGAGTTTGAACTCGGGAAGCAGCTTTGGCYGAAAGGGGAGGCTACTAGTCTGACACAGCATACAGAACAAGCCAGAGCTAATTGTACTGCAGAGCCAACTCTCCGTCTGTTTCTGTATCAATTCTACTGCCAGAGTAATGAATGACTACTCTCTGAGCCGAGACAGACCCGGGCAACACTGTCTATCTGTCTGTCTGTGTCTGAAAACGTTGTTTATTTGAAATTGCTGTCACAATCGTTTAATCTGTTCCCCCAGAAAAAAAATAACCCAGCCCCTCTCCCCCCTCTCTCTCCCCTCTCTCCCCCTCTCCCCCTATCTCTCCTCTCTCCTCCACCCCCCCACTCTCTCCTCTCTTCTCTCCTCCCCTCTCCCCCTCTCTCTCACTCTCTCCCCCTCTCTCTCTCCCTCCCCCTCTCTCTTCCACTCTCTCCCCCTCTCTCTCCTCTCTCTCTTTCTCCTCTCCCCCTCTCTCTCCACTCTCTCCCCCTCCCTCTCTCTCCCATCTCTCCCCCTCTCCCCCATCTCTCCTCTCTCCCCACTCTCTCCTCTCTCTCTCCTCCCTCTCCTCCCCTCTCTCTCCACTCTCTCCCCCTCTCTCTCCTCTCTTTCCCCCTCTCTCTCCACCATCTCTCTCCCTCTCTCTCCACCCATCTCTGAGCACTGTGTCTAGAACTCTTATTTGTCTTTCTGGTGACACTAATTGGAAAATAGCTGCGGGCATCCCCTGGGCTGCAACCTCCACAGCCCCTTGTTGATTAGTGGCAACTTAAAAAAGTTGGGAAGGAGAGCAGTCACAATCAACATTTCTCCCGTCTGTCCGTGAGGGAATGTTTTCTTATGGCCACCCTTGACTATGGTGAATGTTGACAGTGGCAATTGTTGACTGCAAAACATATAAAGGGGAGGTAGGGTCAGTGACGATTGGTGCCAGTTTCTCATTAAGGGCTTAGTGACCTAACAAAGCAGGAAGTGCGTGCACTTGGAAGGTTATTTTCAGAGTTATTATGGAAATGTTGGAAATGGGCATGCCTAATTTATGATGGGGGATGCGGCTTACAGCATGTAAATGTAGGGCGCATCGCATTCAAATGACCTCTCAAGAATATTATTTTAGCATACAGTAAATAACAGGAATCTCAAATAGGAACAGTCAGAATTTTCTGAATTGCTTAGTTAAGACAGACAGCTCCAGTCTTCAGGGTTCCTCTGAGATTTTTTGAGAGATGCCTCATATAAGGATGTCAAACTGTTKTGATTTGTTTCAAAACATTTTGTATTTCTGTGTCGTTTTTTTGTGTGTGTTTTTTGGATGGCAAAGCMGAGATTGAAATATTTATCAAGTTTTTAAGTCTTTTTTTCTCTCCCCATTTAGTCTGTCCCCAACATGCCTTTATATCTTATCTCTTATTGAGATGGCTATGTTTTCTGTTTGACCTTTTGATCATCTCTCCTTTACTATCATTTTTCTCCCCATGTCTCTTTCTCATTGTTCTCCCTGTCTCTTACCTTAATGTTCTCCCTCGTTAGTGTGAAGAGGTAAATGAAATGCCTCTAATCGATATGCTCGCAACATATTTAACTAATGAGATGTGCTGCTTTCGCCGYTGGGGAAGACGTTTGTAGGTCTCCGGCAGCTCATGGAGGGCTCCTGCATCTTGAACTGTTTTCACAGGGACTATGGATTTACTGTACGAGAGAGAACACAGGACACACAAATTAATACAGAGCTCAATATTAAATTATTGTACAGAGATTGCTTATATGTTCAGTTATAGGAGAGACTTATGGAATGTTTTTCCAAACATACACTGAGTATACAAAACATTAAGAACACKTGCTCTTTCCATGACATAGACTGACCAGGTGAATCCAGGTGAAAGCTATGATCCCTTATTGACCTTATTGATGTCACTTGTTAAATCCACTTCCATCAGTGTAGATGAAGGAGAGGAGACAGGTTAAAGAAGGATATTTAAGCCTTGAGACAAWTGAGACATGGATTGCYTGCGTGTGCCATGCAGAGGGTGCATGGGCAAGTCAAAATATTTACTGTAAGTGCCTMTGAACGGGGTATGGTGGTAGGTACCAGTTTGAGTGTCTCAAAAACGGCAATGCTGCTGGGTTTTTCACGCTCAGTAGTTTCCGGTTTGTATCAAGAATGGTCCACCACCCGAAGGACATCCAGCCAACTTGACACAAACTGTGGGAAGCATTGCAGTCAACATGAGCCAGCATCCCTGTGGAACGCTTTCGACACCTTGTAGAGTCCATGCCGACGTAAAGAGGCTGTTCGGAGGGCAAGGGGGGGGGGGGGGGGGGGGGGGGAAGGGGGGGGGGGGGGTGCAACTCAATATTAGGAAGGTGGTTTTAATGTTTCGTACATGTATTTATGAAGATGGTGGATTCATTATTGGTGCTTGGTGGACATAAGAAATTGCATTCATATATTGTTTTCTTGTGACTAAATGTAATGCCCTTAACAACTTGAGAATTTTCCCGATTTGTGCGGTATGTTTTTATATAGGATGTCATTGAGTTTGTATTGTGGAGATGGAGGTCAATAAAATCTAAGAAATAAGTCTGTCTGGCATTTCYTTGTTGTTTGTTTTTTTATTCATATGCTTCAATACTCTACTGGACTTTTATGTTCATGTTTGGATTCCTTAATGGATCAGAAAAGGCTTTTTAATGTGCCTGCTCATGGATGATTTCAACCATTGCCACACTAAGCATATTTGTCTTCACTACATTTTACACAGCATTCTAGCATAATTTGAACAGAAACAGAGTCGAAGAGACAATGCTTTTCCGTTTTGATGAGGTTAAAATTCTTGCCAACACTTGATTTGTTCTACACTCTTGAAACAAAAGGTTCTGTATAGAACCAAAATGGGTTCTATAAATGCTTCATATATGGCACTCAAGGGTTCTCTATGGAACAAATGTTGGCTCAGTGAAGAAGAACCCCTGGAGCCGGTTGCACCAGTTAGCCTTACATGCTAGGTCGGTTGTAGTTACGTCCGACTTTGGGATCAGAACGTACGTCTGTTGCACCAACCAAAAATAAGACTCGTCATAGCTAAATCCGACATAAGCAATGTGCATTCATGAGATGTTATGCTTCATGATGATGGTTGATAGGCAGCACCCGTTACTAAGCTGTTACCATCCTCGTGGCAGTTCTAAACTTTGCAAGGCATGTCACTTCACAAAGCTCACCACTATGCATGCACGTTTTCTTAACCCGGATGGGTCCATAAATAATGACTGTGGGAATGAATATCACTGAATGACGACAATATTGTAATAAAGTAGGCTAATGTATCAAATTGTCGCTAACTGAAACTCCCATAGTCATCCAACCATTTWAAAATAATTTAAAGCATTAGCTGCGTGTGGTTGACTATAATTGCAGCACCGTTTTGATGGTTTCTACTAGATAGCAAAGCCACAAATTCAAAATTGGCTATATTGGGTTAGGCATAAGGTTAGCAGTGTGGTTAAGKTTAGGGTTAAGGTTAGGGGTAGGTTTAAAATCACATTTTAAGAAGATAAATTGTAGAAATAGGCAGGGATTATTACTTTGAGGCTGTGGTAACTACTGATGAGCCATTTTGATTTGGGCAGCTCCATTGCCCTGCTTTAAGACAAGCGTGGGGACCCTGAATCTCCTTTTGGATGTTTGGTTACAATTAGGCTAGGATATTTTGCTAAATTGAGGTGAGATGATAATCMTTTGTCTAGTTTGCTCATATACAGTGCATTCGGAAAGTAATCAGACCCTTTTCCACATTTTGTTACTTTCCAAACTTATTGTCACACCCTGATCTGTTTCATTATCCCCWGTGCATTTATACCTGTGTTCTCTGTTTGTCTGTTGCCAGTTCGTCTTGTCTTGTCAGGTCTTACCAGTGTGCTTTTTTTTRTTTTCTTCCTTTTTCTCAAGTTCTATATTTCCTCTGACTATTCTGCCTACCCTGACCAGAGCCTGCCTGCCGTCCTGMACCTGTCTGACTCTGACCTGATCACGATCCCCTGTCTGTTCTTGACCTGCCCTTTGACTGCCCRGTGTTTACAATAAACCATCTGAGAACTGCCTCCTGTGTCTGCATCTGGGTCTTATCCTGAGTAGTGATACTTATTCTAAAATGGATTWAAAAAAAATATTCCCCTCATCAYTCTACACACAATACCACATAATGACAATGGGAAAAACAGGTTTTTAGACYTTTGCAAATGTATAATTTGAAATGAAAAACAGAATAACCTTATTTACATAAATATTAAGACCCTTTGCTATGAGACTAGAAATTGAGCTCAGGTACAGTGGTTCATCCTTTAAATAAAAAAAAATGTCTGGGTTTCCATTAGGAAGGAATGGAAAATATGGCACTYTACAAAGTGACGGTCGAGAGTAGGCTACAGTACTGGGCTATTTAGCTAAAGAATCCCTGTGTTGTGCGGGCATGCGGGAGACCGGGATTCAATTCCCCGATGGGGAGGAAGGCGTAGGCTATCCTTGTAAATAAGAATTTGTTCTTAATCAGACCAGAGAATCTTGTTGGCAAACTCCAGGCAGGCTGTCATGTGCGTTTTACTTAGGAGTGGCTTCCGTCTGGCCACTCGACCATAAAGGCCTGATTGGTGGAGTGCTGCATAGATGGTTGTCCTTCTGGAAGATTCTCCAGCTGTATCCACCGAAATAGCGGTGGGCACGCAAGGTATAAGGCACGAGGGCAGGGGGCACAGGATGGGCCGCAGAGCCCACAGAAGACTGGCCTAGCCCACGAATTTGGAGGGCAYATATTATTAAATATTAGAGSAATAGACCTCTCACTAAAGGCGTCACTKAAAAGTTAMACTTAAATCTGAACTGGATTCAAAAAATGACATGAAAAGCACACATTTGTAAATACCAAACTCTAAAAGTAATTGGAAAGGTAGATACAAATTAATTGTGACATTGTGGTTACAATAAAGATGTAAGCTAGATGCTATGTTTATATTTACAGTAGTGATGGACATCTGGTGSCATTTTGAAAACAGGTTTTCAAAAACTTGTAGGCCAATTAGCAGGACAATAGACTCTTTATAGCCCAGCTACCTAGGTTTGAAAGTCACACCTTTCCTGTACTCCCCATCCCGCCCCATACTCCATCCTTCAGTTACCATTCAAAAACGAGCTGTTAATCTACAAAAAATGACATCGCGACCAAAGAGAACAGACGAAGTGGACATAGTTTTCATCAAGCCAGCTTGAGAGGATCACCAAAACTATAAGTATTTTGGTTTCAGTGCATTTCCTTAAAAAAAAAATATATTGCCTATCAATGTGTAGGCATACTGTGTAATAATATCGATAACTAAATAAAGGATAAATAAAACAATAAACTCTTTATTTATTGTGTACTAAAAACATGAATGTGTTTTTGCAGAGCATACAACCATGCTGACAACCATCCGTGGAGATCAGTGAATAAAGAGCTGGACAACGGGCCGCACTGAAAAAACGCATGGTTYCCAAGAAAGTGGTTAGTTTTGATCGATTCCTAAAATGTGTTCGCAGCATTTGTCTGTTGGAGTCACTTTWAATTCTTAATTGATCTACCGTTTCTATCATAGGCCACTGTAATCGATGGGGGCTCAGGGCGGTACCATTCTGCTCATCTGAAGGAGCACATGGATCAGATTCAAACTTTGAAGACAGAGATCGAGTCATTGAAGGCAGACCAGCAGAAAGAGAAACATTATCCGAGGGCAGAGATACGGGCGACAGCTGATGCATTGGTCCAGAACCAGGCGGCATTGGCGGAGAGACAGGCGGAGAATGGCGCGTTGAAGAGGGCGAGGAACGAGATGGAGTCATGATCCATGCCAGGCACACCTGTGAGCTCTGGAACTCCACCTCCGACAGGCAGAGTCAACAAACCTGGCGGGTTCATCAGGTCGTCGGTTCACCCTGACATTTCCATTCCTCTTATGACAACAGAACTTGACCAACTGCTCACCAGGCACAGCAAGGGCTGTCCGGACCGTTATGTTGTTCTACTATAGCCTAATAAACAAATGCAGGTGGCTTATATCTTCAAAATGCTTTAWATGCTTTATTATCCAAATGTAAAAGCATATACTGTACAGTACTGTATTTCTTCATCAGCATCTTTATGCTTTCGTTAATAAATTAATGATAAAAATACTGTTTCAAAATGTAGATGTTTATTTAGTTTCGAATTACTATGGAAATAAATATCACTGAATTACAGAAATGTTGGAACAAAGTTGTCTAATGAAGGCAAACAAATTGTTGCTTACTGGAAAATACTSTTTCAAACACACACGGTCACGTTGTACAGCACCATTATGGCTATTAGCATGTAGCTGGYCAATAMACTTTCCTAGAAGGAGGGTAGGGGGAGAATTCTATTGTCAAATATATTTCTTAGTTAGGTCAGCAGTATCACAACCGGCCGTGATTGGTTGCAATTTCAGTTTAATCCACCAGAAAAGACAAAACAAATAATACAACAAAAAGTATTATTATTATTATTATTTATCACATCTGACCGTGATTGTGAGTCCCATAGGGCAGCGCACAATTGGCCCAGCATTTCTCTCCCTCTAAAAACAGAAATACATTTTTTGGCCATTACAAATATTATTTTAGCCTTTATTCAGATTACAATCGCTCACTTTTTTTTTTTTTTTTACGAAATAACCTCCAAAATATCGGCACCTACATAAAACTGAGTGACTCACTCATTCATGGCTTTGGATCAAAATAAATAAGTACCAGCATTCTTTCTGATATTCTTTAATAAAGTAAAGTTTTGGTTATCCTGACCTGGACACCATGTACAGTTTTATAACAGCCCATTATGGGCTATTAGCAGAACAATATACCTTTACCAATACCACTCCGTATTTTGATACTTTGTGGACGGGGCGCAGTGCAAAATGCATTGCTACAGATGCAMGTTCGATACCCGTGCCAGCCACCAACATGAGACCCATCAGTCAGCTTTTGGTTTTAATTTWGAATCCTCTGTATGTAGTTWTTGGCGGAGTGTCACATCATATTTTTCGATATACTGTAGGCCTACTGTAGGCGACATGAGTCTCACTAGTGTTGAGTAATATGCTGTTCAAAGTGGTGTAGGTGTTATTTATATTTAAAGAGCATGTTGAAGTTAGAAGCAACAGCCTACAGATATTTGAGCACTGTTTCACGCTGCTCTGAGACAAGCATGGGGACTGGTCTTGATAAATCAATGAGATTTTTATTTTCCCTGAATCTCCATGTGGGTATTGGTTAGACTACAATTACACAATTAGGGTGTAGAAATGTTATGCTCTTAGTGTAACCTTTATTTAACTAGGCAAGTCAAACCTCTTGAAGCTAGGGGGCAAAATTTTTATGTTTGGAAAAATAACGTTCCCATTGTAAGCTGCCTATTTCTCAGGTCCAGATGCTAGAATATGCATATAATTGACAGAGTAGGATAGAAAACACTCTAAAGTTTCCAAAACTGTCAAAATATTGTCTGTGAGTATAGCAGAACTGATTTTGCAGGCGAAAACCTGACAAAATCCAACCCGTAAGTGACTTCTATTTTGAAAAAGCCCTGTTCCATTGCCTGCCTATCCTCCATTTAAAGGGATATCAACCAGATTCCTTTTCCTGTGGCTTCCTCAGGGTGTGAACAGTCTTTAGACATAGTTTCAAGCTTTAATTAGCGAGATTTATCAAAACGCGTCAGTGGATAGACGGATGTCCCTCGATTAGTTCTTGCACGCGACACTGGTTGCTCGACATTTTCTTTCTCTCCAGTATTGAATAGTTTACAGTCCGGTTGAAATATTATCGATTATTGATGTTAAAAACAACCTGAGGATTGATTATTAAAAACGTTTGACATGTTTCTACGACCTTTACGGATACTATATGGAATTTTCGTCAAGCCTTGATGACTTGCCTAAGGCTGTGGAATACTGAACATAACGCGCCAKCGCGTCTTTTGATATAAAAAAAATCTTTATCGAACATAAGGAACATTTATTGTGTAACTGGGAGTCTCATGAGTGCAAACATCCGAAGATATCAAAGGTAAGCGATTAATTTTATTGCTTTTCTGGCTTTCGTGACCAATCTACATGGCTGCTAGTTGTTCTTAAGGTTTTGTCTAGTGATCGATAAACTCACAAACACTTGGATTGCTTTCGCTGTAAAGCATATTTTCAAAATCAAAATGTGTTTTGGTATATTTCACTTGTGATTTCATGAAAATAAATATTTTTTATATATATTTTTTAATTTGGCGCTCTGCAATTCAGCGGTTGTTTACAAAAATGATCCCGCTAAAGGGATCCGTGCGTCAAGAAGTTAACCTCTTGACGCTAGGAGTCAGATTTTTATTTTTATTTTTTAATAACGTTCCCAATGTAAACGGACTATTTCTCGGGTCCAGATCGTAGAATATGCATATAATTTACAGATTAGGATAGAATACACTCCAAAGTTTCCAAAACGGTCAAAATATTGTCTGTGAGTATAACAAAACTGATTCTGCAGGCGAAAACCTGAGAAAATCTAACCCGGAAGTGATTTATTTTATTTATCTGTGTTTCCTGGCCCGTCTTTCTTCCATTTAAAGGGGTATCAACCAGATTCCTTTTCCAATGGCTTCCTCAGGCTGTGACCAGGCTTTAGACATAGTTTCAGGCTTTCATTTTCTTTTTCTCCATTTTCTTTTTCTCTCTTATTGAATAGGTTACGGTCCGGTTGAAATATTATCGATTATGTTTGTTAAAAACAACCTGAGGATTGATTATAAAAAACATTTGACATGTTTCTACGACCATTACGGATACTTTTTGGAATTTTCGTTGACCGGAACGAGGCTTTGGTTTTCTGAAAATAACGCGCAACCCTTGTATTGCCGAATGCACTGTTTTGCCGCTGATCAGAACATTCTGCTGGCATGTTATGTAGCCTAGCATAAAAAGTGGATTATTTTGCTCTTCACTCGCGTAGCCTAGCTATCCCAACGGTAGCCTATATTCAAGCCCTCCATACAATCCCTAAAGACTATAGGTTACAAGACCTTGTCTGATAATCAATCAATGTGAATATCTTTCTTTGAATCTCCATCTGTATATTTGATTATTTGATATCATTCTGGGCGAAGAAGTGGAGGGTGTGGCTCATCTATTTGTTTGCTAATCTATCACTGATCAGGTACATTTAGCATGCTTTAATGTAGCATAAATAAAGTTTAAATATGAACATGAAACTCACATCCTTTGGAAAATGATGAAGATTGTCCCCAACTTTAACACCGTACACCTGCTCTGCATAGAACATACCAGATATATCTTATGGAAAGGCTTACGCCCAGGTGGTGCAACAGGTATCATTTTTAGGTCCGGCATAAAGTGCATTTTACGTTGGACGTCGCGTACGTTGGACGGCCCTGCGGTTCTGATCAAAGAACCCTACAAAAAGGGTTCTATGAAGAACCTTTAGGGTTGCCATATGTGAAGCAAGCAATGGAACCCTGCATGAAGTCACATGGTGATAGAAATATTAGCGTACTAGTTCTGAACAGCAGAGGAACATCATACAGTAGCATTGACCTTGGGGACGAGTATATTCACACAGAGGCAGAGTCAACGGCAGACACAAAAGCTGATAGGATAAAATACTGTTGACGGAAATAGCTTTCTGGGATAAAACTGCTGACTGAAGGAGCAGAAGTTTTCATCGCATAGGCAATTTTAGCCACTCAATGTATCAAATGGGTATTCTGCTTTCTCCACTTTGTCTTTTCAACAAGTTGCTTTATATAGTTTACTTTCTGAAGGGTTCAAATTAGGTAAACATACCGTGTAGTAAACTCTATATACTCAGTCAAACCCACACAGACGAAGATAGGGAGTGATTGTATGATCTATATTGCGTGGCTAAATGTTCTCTATAGTTATAATGCATATTGCAGGATGATTGTTTTAGCCCCTGATTCACCATTAGTGTAAAGGAACCTGTTAGGACTGTTAAGGGAAATCAGATATTCCCCAACTAATATGAGTCTCCATTAATATTACATAGCACCATCTGAGTAATAGAGGGATGTAAATAAGACCCTGCTCATGGACTGGATCATACAGTGAGATCAGCGCTAGTAAGAAAAGACAAGTGCGAGTGTATGTGCAATAAACATGCAGAGAAGTGCAATAGTATTAGCAATAGAAACTCTATTTGAAAAGCTGTTTCTATTCTAGTGTGTGAATACTGCAACGTGGGTTCAATTGAATCAAGTCCCTTGGACTTGATAGTTGATTATTAAAATGAAAAATAATGATGTTAAAATCTCAGACAAATGAGTTGGGGCCACATCATGAAATGTCTCTTAGTATTCCTGTTTTTTGTGAAGGGGGTAGAGTGGTTGCCCTTTCTAACTGAGGCAGGACCCTTCAGGTCAAACATAATGATGATCAAACATGGCTCTGCTGCTGTTCTGTCTAATGAGACACGCTGACAACTCAGAGGACAGACAGGCTGACAGACCAAAAGCTCACTGAGTGAAGTATTAGGGGTTGTGGCCAAATAGGACATGAATAATACAGGCACCTTCTAGACATGAGTGACCATGTTCCAATGCTGTAGATGATAAAAATATGTGCGAATTAAATGTTTTGGTGAGGCTAGTAAACACCCACCAGATAATGCAAACTGTCACATGCATAATTAAATGATAATGCACTTGAATCCGGTGTTTGGAGGATATATTGGCACGGGTGTTGTGAGGCTCGAGACAAAGCCATGGGCCGGTAAACCGTGCCAATATCAAATAAAATTTTATTGGTCGCATACACATAGTTAGCAGATGTTAATGCGAGTGTAGCGAAATGCTTGTGCTTCTAGTTCCGACAGTGTAGTAATATCTAACAAGTAATCTAACAAATTCACAACGACTACCTTATACACACAAATGTAAAGGGATGAATAAGAATATGTACATATAAATATATGGATGAGTGATGGCCGTGCGGCATAGGCAAGATGCAGTAGACAGTATATAATACAGTATATACATATGAGATGAGAAATGTAGGATATGTAGACATTATTAAAGTGGCGTTATATAAAGTGCTCCCTCTGCTGTTTCCTGAATACCATGATCATCTCCTTTGTTTTATTGTCGTTGAGTGAGAGGTTATTTTCCTGACACCAGACTCCGAGTGCCCTCTCCTCCCTGTAGGCCGTCTCATTGTTGTTGGTAATCAAGCCTACAACTGTAGTGTCGTCTGCAAACTTGATGATTGAGTTGGAGGCGTGCATGGCCACGCAGTCGTGGGTGAACAGGGAGTACAGGAGAGGGCTGGGAACGCACCCTTGTGGGGCCCCAGTGTTGAGGATCAGCGGGGTGGAGATGTTGTTCCCTACTCTCACCACCTTTTGGCGGCAGATAAGGGAGTCCAGGACCCAGTTGCACAGGACGGGGTCGAGATCCAGGGTCTAGGACTTAATGACGAGTTTGGAGTGTACTATGGTGTTAAATGCTGAGCTGTAGTCAATAAACAGCATTCTTACATAGGTATTTATTTGGTCCAGATGGGATAGGGCAGTGTGCAGTGTGATGGAGATTGCGTCGTCTGTGGACCTATTGGGGCGGTAAGCAAATTGGAGTGGGTCTAAGGTATCAGGTAGGGTGAAGGTGATATGATCCTTGACTAGTCTCTCAAAGAACTTCAATATATCCTCCAAACACCGGCTTTGAGGGCATTGTCACTTCTATACAACGGGTGACCAACATATTCAAATAATGATTGATATATTTTCACATTATATTGATTTATTTATTCATGCTATTTCATCCTTCAACTAGATATAGTCCCTACACAAATCTAGGGTTGCTACCCAAGCTGGCTGGTCGTTCTTTCTATCGGTTCGGTTGCCTGAGACGCGACCCGGTCTTTTTGTTGTAAATATATGGATGTGACGAAGTCGTTCGTTCTAAATGTTCTGTTGCCATGATGGCTGGCAACATTCTTATCACTTTCTTGCTAACTAGCCAACATCTGCAAACACAGTCACCGCAAACAGTGCAGCCAGCAAAGTATATGCATTTGCATTTGTTTAAGCTGTTTTCCAGTGCATTTATGGGGATACAGTACATCCATAACAATGATGCTCGATTTCGCCTGGCATAGAACATTTTCTCTCTTCGCCAACATACTGTTCAGACGAGTAGCCAACTACACAGCTAACACAATCACTTGAAACTGAAGCTGGAATGACAGCTGCATTTCGTGTTTTTCTATTGGCACTTCTTTGTATAGATCCATAAAAATGATGCTGATTCATGATTTCGACTGGCTGAGAAAAGCTGCCAGACTGTCTGTCTCATTCCAACTCCCGACACACTCATTAGGCCTACTATGGGACAGCTGGAGTTCGAATTTCAATATTGAAACAATGTTGCAAATGTCAGAGAGACAGACAGCAAGGTTATTACAAATCTCTGCTGTTTATAGCCAAATGCTAGTCCCTAAAATAAATGGGAGATAATGTCTTGATGCTTTTTACGGTGGCTATCACTTTTATAAATTGCCTGGCTGGGCTGATGAGACATTGCGCAGTCAGATGGAATATTGAATAGAAGTTTCAACATCATAGCCTTACAACATGCGTTGTAAAAATGAAGATCTAGCCTGTGTGTTATAACTGTATTATACAATGAGTGGGTCTAATCCTGGATGCTGATTGGTTAAAATTGCTTTCCAGCCGGAGTTCAAATCAAATCAAATCAAATTTTATTAGTCACATACACATGGTTAGCAGATGTTAATGCGAGTGTAGCGAAATGCTTGTGCTTCTAGTTCCGACAATGCCAGTAATAAACCAACAGTAATCTAACGTAACAATTCACAACTATACCTTATTACACACAATTGTATTCTGCAAGTGTAAAGGGATAAAGAATATGTACATAAAGATATTATGAAATGAGTGTGGCTCAGGCCAGGCATAGGCAAGATGCAGTAGACGTATATAATACAGGTATAGTACTATGAGATGAGGTAATGTAGGAGTATGTAACATTATTTAAGATGAGGATTATTAAAAGTGGACTAGTAGAACCTTTTTTAAGTATTTATATTACCATTATTAAATGTGGAGAGATTCGAGCTCGTCATGTTGCAGCAGCCCCTCAATGTTAGTGATGGCTGTTTTAACAGTCTGATGGGCCTTGAGATAGAAGCTGTTTTCAGTCTCTCGGTCCCGCTTTGATGCACTGTACTGGACTCGCTTCTGGATTGAAGCGGGGTGAACAGGCAGTGGCTCGGGTGGTTGTTGTCCTTGATGATCTTTTGGCTTCCTGTGACATCGGTGGTGTAGGTGTCCTGGAGGGAGGTAGTTTGCCCGGTGATGGTTCCTATGGCAGACGCACACACCTCTGGAGATGCCTGTAGCCGCGTTGTTGGGCGGAGTCAGTTGCCTTACCAGGCTGGTGCAAACAGGCCGGACCAGGATGCTCTCGATTGGTGCCATGCTGTAAAAGTTTGAGTGTTTTTGGTGACAAAGCCACGAATGTCTTCAGCCTTCCTGAGGTTGAAGAGGCGGCTGTTGCCCTTCTTCATCAGACCTGTCTAGTGGGTGGGACCAATTCTGGTTTGTCCTGGATGTGTACACCGTGGAGGATAATAAACGTATTCCACACTTCTCCACTACTGTAGCTAGTCGAATGGGATGGGTGGGTGCTCCCTCTGCCTGTTTTCCTGAATACACATATCATCTCTTTGTTTTTGTTTGACGTTGAGTGTGAAGGTTATTTTCCTGACACCACACTCCGAGGGCCCTCACTACTTCCTCCCTGTAAGGCGCTGTCGTTGGATATGGTAATCAAGCCTACCACGTAGTGGTCATCCGCAAACTTGATGATTGGTTGGAGGCGTGAATGGCCACGGCAGTCGTCGGGTGAACAGGGAGTTAGCAGGAGAGGCTCAGAAGCCACCGTTGTGGGGCCCCTGGAGTGTGTGGGAGGTGAGACAGCGGGTGGAGATGTTGTTACTACCTCACACACCTGGGCGCCCGTCAGGATCCAGGACCCAGTGCACAGGGCGTCGAACCTTCAGGTCTCGAGCATTGATGACGAGTTTGGAGGGTTACTTATGGTGTTAAATGTGCTGAGCTGTAATCGATGAACAGCATTCTCAGCATGGGTATTCCTCTTGTCCAGTATGGGTTGGGCACGTGTGCAGTGTGGTTGCGATTCGTACGTCTGTGGACCATACTTGGGTCGGTAAAAGCAAATTGGAGTGTCTAGGGTGTCCGGTAGGGTGGTAGGTGATATGGTCCTTGACTATGTTCTCTCTAAAAGCATTCATGAATGCTACGGAAGTGAGTGTAAGCGGGGCGGTTAGTCTGTTAGCTTTTATATTGCTTTCAGTTACAGCATTAGCTTTCTTGGGAACAGGAATAACAATGGCTAGGCCCTCTTGATAGCATGGGGGAACAGCAGACTGGGATAGAGGATTGATTGAATATGGTCCGTAAACACACCAGCCAGCTGGTCCTGCGATGTCTGAGGAGCGGTTAGCACAAGTTAACTCAGGCTGGAACGGCGGTTTGTAACCAATCAGCAGCATCCAGGACTAGACCCATCATTGTATAATACATTTATAACACACAGTTAGATCTTCATATTTTACAACGCAATGTTCTTTACACTGTGGGCAAAGAATCTTTACATAAAGTGGAATGAGAGGCATTCTGTCTACATAAACACTCTTCATGGCATTTCCTATTCTAATGACTCTAACTCCTGGCGTGTGTGTTTGTGTGTGTGTGTGTGTGTGGGGGGGGGGGGGGGTTGTGGCTTTGTGTGTGTATGCAAATGTTATGTGTGTGCTTGCTTGTGTGTCTGTGTGTGTGTGTGTGTGCTGTGTGTGTGTGTGTGTGTGTGTGTGTGTGTGTGTGTGTGTGTGTGTGTGTGTGTGTGTGTGTGTGTGTGGTGTGTGTGTGTGTGTGTGTGTGTGTGTGTGTGTGTGTGTGTGTGTGTGTGTGTGTGTGTGTTGAATCTTCTCTTAAGTCACAGTAATTCTGTGGGGAGTGTTGGCTCACAGAGTTCAGCTGATCCCATGTGACGGGCCAACTCTTCAAAGAGCGACAGCCTTGTTAAAACTCACCGCAGGAGCCTGAAATAAATAAATAAACCTGCAGAAAAAGGGAAGAGAGCATGGGGAAAGAATCAACACAATGACACCCCGTTTGTCTAACAATGTACCGCCTGCCGGGGTTTTAAAATATTAAAATGTCTGGATTTTTTTTGTTCCTTCTAATTAGGATTTGTGTTGTGTGACTTTTCACTGTCAAGTGTGTTTGAAACTGTTATATTTCATTTCTGTTGATAGCAATTTGAACGTCCTTTGGAGAAACATCTTGTTCCACGTGTCAGTACAAAGGCATGCTTCTTTTTTGAGCCGCTTTCTTTCTTATAATTTTTTTCCTTTTTTTCATGGCTTTTTTTCTGATTCTTTTGCGGGTGAGGCTGTTAAAGTATATGCGTCACTTCATGTACCTACTGTTAAAGTGGTAGGAACTAAAAGAACACACGACTTGGGCAAATATTATTTCCTTGATATCACTAAGCAGATGGGGTCAAATAAAAATGTGACGTGTAGAAATTACCTGCTGCTACAGCTCTGATGAGTCTCTGGTCAACAAGCTCTCACAGATTTACTGCAGAATGCGTCATTTGTCCATACARGTCACATTTTGAAGGTTAAAAACTACCTAGAGTCATATGATGCCCCTGTGTGTCAATCTAATTAAGATAATCATTAAAACAAGCTTAAGAATCCCTGTTTAAGCTAGAGATATATTTTTATTTTTGTATGGGCTACATCTCAATCCGCGACATCCATCGATGTCGGTCTTCCACATCTGATGTGGAAAGTGGCAGAGCTACAYTGCTGTTGGTCATACCAGGAGACATCCCGAAAATCGGTCTTCTCAAGAAAATGTCTAACAGTTTTGCCTACAGATGAACATGGAAAGATGAGGTTTTATGGAAAGATGAGGCCGTTGCGCATACTATACTGTTCTCCGTTTTGTTCTACGACCCCCAKAAGTGTCACAGGACTTGTCTGAAGGTAACCCAGTACCGGTTGAAAAAATTTATAGAAGTATGGAAGGGGTTACATTTGTGGAAATTTGTTTCTCCTTGGTATAGGACAGAAAACCTTATTCCTTCTGTTTAATTTTTTTTTTTTTTTTTGACTGTCTGTTTTCCATTAAGTTTAGGCATTAATTGTGAATGGTTAAGGTTTGGGATAGACTTAAAACAAAAACAATTCCATGGTTAAGTTTAGGCATTCATTCCGAAACATTAGGATTTAGAACACCCAGTGACTGTAACTGTAAATTGCCATATTGGCAATGTTTCATCACTGGCAGGAGAGAACATTTTGGAACAAAAATGTCTGAATTTACAGAGTAGCTCCGAGTCTGAGAATTAGTTTATTACAGAGAATGAAATAATGTTAAACTAGGGAGCCAATAAACCTACTGAAGCTGTTCATGTTTGAGCCGATCGAGCCGCAGTTCAAAGAGTTAGTTCTCTTAGCAGCAACAACACAGACATGCCACCTGAAACACCTCAGATAGAGGGTGGGCGTAGCCAAACACAAACTGGTGTGAGTGGGGAAGCTGCCAGATAATGGCTAGAGTTGGAGTGTGTGTGTTGTAGAGAGATGGTGGCGATAGAGCACAAAATCCCAGCGGATGGTGGCTGTATTACATCCAGTCAGAGGTTCCTGTCAGTCTGTCTGGATGGCGARGTATTTATTGGACATGTCACTAATCCTTATGAAGGACTTCGRGGCAGAAGAGGTTGCTCAACCAGTCAGCAGCCGATATGCAGTTAAATAATTGGTGAAATTTTGCTTGATTATAAATTGRTTAAGGTTAATATCAGTAGTGGGTAGGTGCTCAATATATACAATCAGTATCCTATAACGTTGTTTAGTGCGATGGTAACACATTCACCTTTAGATTAGACGACCGGAGTTGGAATCGCAGACAGCATCATGATTCATGAAATCTCATTCTAACCAATAATGGTTAGAATTATAAATACATTGTGATTTAGTTTCGGTATCAGACTAACTTTTCTTATGATTTTGTTTGCAGAGCATACAGGCTGGCAGTTTATCGCCAGTTCATCCTATGGGCGCAAGGGAGAATTGGACGAGGTGTACGGCGTGTGTCGTTTCTTCCATAAAGCTCGCATAGCCAGAAGCAAAGGCATTTACATAGGGTTTAAGTTAGAATAAAACCAGTTCATTTAGTAAATCTAGCCTGCTGTCATTTTTTTCAAGACATAGACCTAATGCCTGCGCCTTATGTAAAAGTAGTATTAGTTAGCTTGTCTCTTCAACTAGCTATGGCTGCCATCTATTGGAAAGGATTGGTAACTACACTGGGCAGCTAGTTGGCAGAGTCAAAGTAGACTTTCAGTTAGTGAATACACAGCATCCAGCACAGCAAACAATCAATCAATCAAAAGTATTTTACAAAATACCTTTTTACATCAAAATAATAACCACAGTGGTTATTGAGGGTGCAACTGTTCAACAAATGTCAGTTGGCTTTTCATAGCTAAGTATTCATAGGTTGAGAGAGACAGCAGGACCGGGACAAAGTAGAACATTCGTTTGAAACGGGTAAAAAAATCTGTGTCAAAACAATTCCACTCTGATTCCCATTATGGATGGGTGTATCTTTGAATTCGCTGTTGAATTCAAAGATACACCATTTTCGGGAACACCAGCCAGCTCCCCCAAAGTGATCAATAMTATATCTTGGTTCGCAATGTGATGATTGGGATTCTGAGCTCTCAGGTTCATACAGCGAGTTATGGTCTTCACTGATCTCACTCTCCGTCAGCTCCATCTGTGGTGTATAGGGGCAGGACTCGTTTGTATACRGATGGTCGTGAGCGCAATCTAGCTGGGCCCCGAGATCTTTAGTGATGGTCRCTGTGGACCTCTTCTCCACCGCAGCACAGGAACACTCTGGCACCCAGGGGTCAGTTTGGCATGCTGTACTAACCGTTCTCTCCTGTTGGTAGAAAACAGTTAAGGTATCTATTAGGCTTTAGTTATATTCAAGATTCACTGCATATATTTGAAATAAACAATAGCCTTAAATATAACATGGACTTGGCATGTACCTCCTCTGCCTCCTGCACAGTCTCCTAYGGGATGAAAACATTTTCCGGGGATGAAAATGTCATCCTGAAAACACACAAATGTTTTGTTCAGACAACTGCACCCAGATATATCAGTTGGGATTAACAAGCTACCTGTTTTGTATGCTTTGTCAACACACACAAAAACACACACACACACAATTAGCTGATTCCTGCCAGAAACGGCGTCAGTCGTCACTATGGCAATTTAAAATGGCGCTGACCAAATATAGAGAGGTTTTTATGTTACAGTTTTTTTGGATTGCTTACACACTAAAATTAAAAGTAGTACACTATTAGCAAAACCTTACACTCAAGAAGCAAAACATCAGCCCGTATTTGCACAACTATAAGCACATTGTCAACCTCACACTTGTTGCKAAACTCTACACACAGTGATWTGCAAAACACTAAACACACTTAACATACATTACACACAAAAATCTATCATGAAGTCACGTCCTTGCAATACCAAAGCACTGACTGTCAAATTACCACACCGTCCAACCAATTGGTTCAACACAGTCATCAGGTGTGCAAACACTCGTTTGCTTAATTGTAGACACACCAATCAGGTGTATAAGCACTATAAAAAGCAGCAGGTGAGTTCATCGGTCTTCAAGCACAATGGAAAGAGTCAGAGAAAGAGTAAGACGAGGAGGAGGAGGAGGACGAGGAGGAGGACGAGGAGGAGAATGAGGAGGACGAGGAGAACGAGGAGGCCGAGGAGGACGAGGAGAACGAGGAGGACGAGGAGGAGAACGAGGAGGACGAGGAGGAGAACGAGGAGGACGAGGAGGGGGGGGAGGAGGGGGGGGAGGAAGAGGAAGAGAAAGAGGAAGACAAGAAGGTGCTCAAAGAGGACCGAATCTGACAAATGAGATCCGCGCAACACTGGTTGACCACGTTGTCAACCACGGCCTGACGCTGAGGGAGGCTGGACTGCGAGTACAGCCAAATCTWAGCCGATATACAGTGGCAAGTGTGATGAGAACATTTCGACTGGAAAATAGGTATTGTAAAAATATCATCATATCAAAAACATCTGCACGGTTTCAGTAACTGCTTACAGTACTGTATTCTATGCACTATCAGCACTTCTGTTACCTTTTCCTGTGAAATTACTGTACTATTGTAAACTGTTTTTTTTTTCTACATAGGATTGAGGGTCAGGGACGACAAGGGGGAAGGCCTCCTATGTTCACAGAACAGCAAGAGAGGGAGATAGTAAACATGGTTTTGGCCAACAATGCTATAACACTCAAGCAGCTCCAAGCTAACATTGTCAATAACCACGCCATTTTCAACGATATCCATCAGGTCTCAACATCAACACTGGCACGCATCCTAAAAAAAAAACATTTTGCCTGACACTGTTTTTCAGAGAGTTTTACGAATGGATGGAGAGGAGATCCAGCATGAGTTCATTTACGTAGATGAGGCTGGGTTCAACCTGATGAGAACACGAAGGAGGGGAAGAAACATCATTGGCCACAGGGCTATAGTCAATGTCCCAGGGCAACGTGGGGGTATTATAACACTCTGTGCAGCCATTACACAAAATGGGGTCCTCCACCGCCATGCCCATATGGGCCCTTACAACACAGCACTCATACTTACATTCTTGGACCAATTGCACAACATAACAGCAGCAAATCAAATCGATCATATGCAATATATTGTTGTCTGGGACAATGTGTCTTTCCACCGCTCTGCTCTGGTTCAGAACTGGTTTCAGCAACATCCACATTTCACCGTCCTATATCTTCCACCATACTCTCCATTCCTCAACCCCATAGAAGAGTTTTTCTCGGCATGGAGGTGGAATGTATATGATCTCCGTCTCCAGGCTGAGGTACCCCTCATCCAAGCCATGGAGGAGGCCTGTGACCAGATGGAGGTAGCAGCAATGCAAGGATGGATTCGTCATTCAAGACGTTTCTTTACAAAGGGGTCTTGCTAATGACAACATTGCCTGCGTGGTTTGATGAAATTCTCTGGCCAGATCCAACTAGGCGAAGAGACAATGTCTAGTTATTTTTTATTTTATTTTTTTGAACTTACAATACGTAAAGTGACGTTTGGTTACAGTATTATGAATCTCCATGTCAATATTTTGGGCGTGTTGAGAAATAAATGAGTTTCTTCAGTCTGCAACATTGTTCTTGTGTAGTGTTTGGTGAATTGACATTATATTTGTACTTTGTTGATAGTAGCCTATTCTAATCATAGGGAAGTAGAAGTGCTAAAAGTGTTTTAGGTTTATCACAGCAGAGTGTAACTCGTGCAAACAGAGTATAGTAATGTGAAACGTGTGTGTTTCATATGGTAACAAAGTGTGGTTTTTAAAAAGAAGTGTATAGTTTTTACAAGAGTGTTTAATTTTGCAAAGGATCTGTAGTGTTTTGCTAATTGGGTGTGTGGTTGTGCTAATTGTGTGTAGTGTTTTGAAAACACGGGCCCTGTTTTGAAAATCGTGCTTAAGCAATCAAAAAAAACTGTAAATGCACATGTTTGGTATTAGTGGATTGAATACATCTCTTTGCCCAGATTTACTACCTAAAGTGTTTTCATTCCCCTTTAAGGGTTAAGGTTTGGGATATCGGGAAAAAACACAGAGCAAAAATGACACCCATCCTCCATCCTCGTCCACAGTGCCCTTGCAAAACCCATTCCTACTTGATGGTAATAACGCTCACCGTTGCCCCGAGGGATTTTAAAGGAATCTCCGACGTCCTGGGGATGTCGGAGATTGACGTGGATCTTGAGTGACCTGGCTGCTCATGGCGGCCTAGCTTCTCTCCACAAAACCTTCTAATTTTAACAACATTAAGGCAGCACACGAGGAAAGAAGCCACACAACACCATGCACCTGTCTTTACAGAGGGTTAATCCTATAATGAAATGTGTATTATACAAGATCAGAGTCTCCAGCTCATGGCATCAAAGATGTAAAAGGATGCCAGGTTGGTTATTTCATAATGATACTCCCCTCCTACACTTGGAGATTTTGTAAGAAGGCAAACTGACAGCTTGTCAATAATTTCTCTAACCATAGTCAGAAGACTGAAAGAATAACTGGCAAACTGGTGTTAGTCTTGAGGGATTTGTGTCTTGTCTGTCTAGAGGAAAAGGGGGATGATGAGAGGACAAACTGTATGCTTTATTGACAGAGAGGATAGAATTTACTCAGTCTTTCCTACATATTAAAACGGAAAGAAGAAAAACGGAGTAAAGGGCAACAAATCACCATAGACTCCAAAAAGGTTAATCCGTCCAGAGCCTCCCTCTTGGTGTGTGCGTTGAAGACGTGTACAACTCCAAGGTTGGGAATTAAGTCTGTTCAAAGCGGTGCGGGGGGATCATGTTAGGGAAAGGTCTCAGGGCTTTCTACAGGAACCAGTGTGTGGGTTAGGATTTAGAGAGATAAATTAGCGATTGGCGGACGTATGCGGTGAGCAGCGGAACAAAGTCCAAATCAAATTCCACCCGTCTGTCCCTTCAATATTACTGGCCATCGCAAACCCTCCCTGAGAACCCTGGGTGAGAAGAAAGTAATCCAGGGGAAATCAGAAATGGTCTCGCGTCACTTCTCTCACAGACAGTTGCTGCTTTCTCTGCACAAACTAATCTGGACCAATTTCCCATATGCTTGACCCGTACGTTCCACAATATAACTACTGTTTTGGCACTTAGGGTTTGTATGATTTTGATAGAAGGATTTTCATTTGATTGGCCGTGGCACTTTTCTATTTGAATGGAATTGCAGGAACAGGAAAGAGTAAGTACCCAGCCTTGAGACACAACCAGGTTTATACTGTAATACTGTCATCCATCAGATTGTGAGATAACAACAGCAAACAGACATCATACTGGGTCGTTATGCAACGAGAACGAGAGAGAGAAGAGAGAGAGAGAGAGAGAAGAGAGAGAGAAGAGAGAGAGAGAAGAGAGAAGAGAGAGAGAGAGAGAGAGAGAGAGAGAGAGAGAAGAGAGAGAGAGCT
>NC_036846.1:6024133-6038180 GCF_002910315.2 Salvelinus sp. IW2-2015
GTGCGCATGTGCGTGTGTGTTCCAGTTCTAGTGGAGCCTGGTAGGGGGACACGACAGGGCCAGGTCAAGGTGAAGGAGACACTGTGTGAACGGGCAGAAGTATGGTTTTAGAGTGTGATGACGCGCTGTGTGCAGATAGCCAAGAATTGTTTTGAATCTGACCATTTGAGCCGATGGGTCGAATATATAAACCTACAAAATCATCTGTAATTGTTGACCAAACACCACATAAAATTGTAGCAGCACAGGGCACCATGAACCATTATTGGGTATTGCTGTCCTCTTCCCTCTTTCTGGAAATAGTCCAGTGTCTTCAATCATCTGTCTGTTTTCATGTACAGGTGTAGGATCTTAAATTAATCACGCTTTTGTTGCCAAGAATTTTCCTGCACGGCAGTAAATGCAAACTTGTAGTGTATTCGAGATTTAAAAAGGCCTTTGAAGTATTGTAATTTTCCACTTTAAAATGTCAGACTTTGCTGCAACAAAAATATATATCAACCCCTACTTAAAACTGGCCTTTACTTATAATCCAGTTAATAATTCACATTTCCTGTTGCTGCCAGATTATTTTCCTGCTGTCAGAAACTGGCTCAAATTAAGATCCTACATCTGTACAGTCAAGTGGGGGCTATCCAGGAGATGCATGACCTCCTAAGGTGCTCTATTCAAGAGGAGGGCATTAGAAGGACAATTCTCCACCCCCGTGGTTATGAAAGTATACTGAACGATTTCAGAAACCATTCTAATTCTATACACCATCACAATCAAGGGAAATMATGTTTTAAGTGCAGTATTAGCCTTCGACTGCTCCTTATTAGTAACATGATCGCAAAGAAATGCAATAGGAATGTCCATGGGTTACCTTTGCGTTTGTAGTGCTCTGGCTTAGCCTGTGTCAGCGGTGGTACAGTAGCTGGTTCCTTTGATTCCTGTAATGTCTGTATCGAGGAGCATCGACTGGGGAGCCCACCCACCCGCTGATCACCGCCATCATAGGCCATACAGCGCACAGCAGCAGGAAGCGGAAGATTACAGCTGACATACACACACACATATCCCATACCGCTATCTTTTGATGATTATTTTTGTCTGGTTGCCATGGATGTTTTGATCAGGATGGATAATCACACATGCACGCACGCACACAGACAGACAGACAGACAGACAGACAGACAGACAGACAGACAGACAGACAGACAGACAGACAGACAGACAGACAGACAGACAGACAGGAAGACACACAAACTACACACAGCACACTCAGCAACACACACACAACAACACTGGGTGGCTCTGCTACTATTCATTCCTGATGTGTGTGTTGTTTGCATTCTAATTTGCACCCTTTTCCCTGCATAGCGCATACTATACTATYGGGTATCATTTGGGATGCACATTTAGTCTTTAGGCGGAGGATGCAAACACATTTGAGTCAATGTATCACATGATATTACAGTAAGGTTGTGTGGGACAGGAGTATTTAGATAGGTGGGTGCAACTCTACAGCAGGTCATCAGAAACACAACGGGACAAAGGCTTTAGCCCACTATAGAACACAGTATACGCATATGCATGGGCCTGAACGAGAGTGGGAAAATGTGTCCCTTTAAACATAGCATCCTCATAATTATACTCTCCAGCCAGAGAAATGGTCCCTTTCAAAAAATATGAATGAACTATTTAAATGTAGGCCCTTTAGACCTCATATCCCTCGCCGTCATAACCCTTAAAGTTTAGCACAATGTGAAATGATCTTACTGTAGGTTGGTGAAGTGTTACGAATGGTAAGAATGAATATGGCAAATACTGTGTCAAATAATGCCAAAGTGTGAATGTGTGTGTGTGTGTGTGTGTACACGCTGTCAATGTGTGTGCACATGCGTGCCCGTGTATGTGTGTGTGAGCCAAGGTCATTAAAGTAAACTCAAACTGAAACTCAGGGCTCTATCCAATCAGATCCGCTTTAGCCGACATCCACATAGCAGTTGTTTTGACCGTGTCGGCTGTGGAACTGCGTTACAGCTGTCAAATCCACAGGCGGCTCCTGGCATTATACCTCAAGCGGACATTGCCATTGGCTGCACAGAGCCGCATTGAGAGAAATCCCATGCAGCTTTGTTGAAGTTCGAACACTGGAATGTGAGATGTAATCTACAACTCGATAAGCCTGATAGAAATACTCATTATTTTGTTTAATGATTTTTTATGATTTTTGAGTGTCATTATTTCTATGTAGCCTACACTTTCTCGTTCTGGACTTTAACACGAGTGGGACAGGTGTGGCTTCATGATAATGATCCCAAGAGCAGCTGCTCACCGATTTTACAGCTCCAATGCAGTTACACCTCAGACACATCAGCTATGTGGGTCTTGGCTATCGCCGGTTAACGGTTAACCTGACTGAATCTAGGTCAAAACCCAAAATGAATATTAAAAAAATGATTTACTAAACTGAAAGAAACAACAGTACTACAACTATTATCATTGACTACAACATATAAATAAAATAAAAACCATAATGAATTATGTTCAGTTTTAGTTTTTTTCATGGGGTTTTCAAGCTTTTTTTKATGGGGTTTTCAAGCTTTTTTTTATTGGGGTTTTCAAGCTTCTGAATCTGGCAGGTCACATTGAGATTGACTTTATCATTTAAAGGTAGAATGTGCGAGATGACGTTGACACGAGCAGCACCGCAATAATTGTTCACTTTTGAGTGGTAAGGCTAAAGCAACCGATTTTAGACTAAAATCGAGTAGTGAAGTCAGGGGAGGTGCATCTGCGACAGCTGAAGGTCGGACACTAATGTGGTTTTCTAACAGCAAGGCTTAGAACAACATTGCAGTGTTGCCATTGTTTATAAAAAAAAATGTAAATGATCATGTCTAAATAAACATGTATCTAACCACCATAGTCAAAACTTCATGACATGTGATCACATGATTTTTGTCAAGTTCATGCAGTTGACACGTAGGTGCAAGTCCCCAGAATGGAGCACACTTAGAAAGGCTTCACCAACGATGGTTACCGACATGACGAAAGTGATCCGCTTCAACACGCCCACTGAGATGAGAAGGTACACTTCGCTTTGACACAGTCACACATCTGCACATGTGCACGGGTGCGCTTCACGGTGCTACAAAATGGTAGCTATAGGATCAAAACAGCAGAGAAGTTTTGCCTCGGGCTTCAACGCTCCTGGTTGATGTGGAAATTGACCCACTACTACTGTTGGAAGCCATGTGTTTGATGTATTTGAAACCCTTCCACTTCGGCCATTACCACCAGCCCGTCCTCCCCAATTAAGGTGTCACCAGCCTCCTGTGCTAATGTTTACTTTCTACATCATCTTGCTGAGTCTACCTTTAAACCTAACCTAAACTACCTTATGCATTACTGCCCCACAGTGGCAAGACGTGACATSTCCAAAAACACAAACCCTACACAACACATATATGGCTCCTAGACTCCCAAGCATAGGCTGAAAACTATATATTATAAATACGAAATAGACATGTTTTTATAAAACCTAAACTACATAAAAAACTTGAAAAGTGGATCTGAAAACTAACTGAAACTAAAACTAAAAAAAAATCTTAAAATTTTTAAAACGTATATATAACCACGAAACTATAATAACCTTGGTGTGAGTGCTTGTGTGTGTGTGTGTGTGTGGTGTGTGTGGTGTGTGTGTGTGTGTGTGTGTGTGTGTTGTGTGTGTGTGTGTGTGTGTGTTGTGTGTGTGTGGTGTGTGTGTGTGTGTGTGTGTGTTTTGAGTGGGAAGTATAGTATGAATTGGAGAGTATGTGTGGGAGGTGAGGTGGGTTCTGTCCAAACAATACAATACGTTCAATCATAAAACACTTCACTTGACCCAGTCGTGTCCTCAACCACAGTTAATAAAATAAAATAGCTCTATTATCCATGTATGAATACACATGATAATGGCATATTCTGGAGCCCGGGAGTCAAACCGTTGTGTGCGGCTCCATGTTAAACAGTCACTTAACGGAGTGACTGTACATGCTTTTCACCGCCGTGTCCATGGCAACAGCGGGGCGTCCGGTGAACGGTGAACAGGTCTGGGGATGCTTGGCTGAGCACCGTAAGCCTGGTCAGGTGTGAAATTACCCCGTCCCACTGTCACACCGAGCGTGAACAGAGTTTAACAAAAGAAACGTGGTTAAACCCAGAGATGGACTCTCTGTTATACTAGTGCTACACCGGTTGAAAAGAGCTTCTCGCTCAGATACCACAGTCACAAATTAAAGTGGAGATCCCCCTGAATTACTAATGTAATGCTTAAAACAGATAGACTCACTGAAGTACTAGCCGTGTGTGTGTGTGTGTGTGTGTGTGTGTGTGTGTGTGTGTGTGTGTGTGTGTGTGTGTGTGTGTGTGTGTGTGTGTGTGTGTGTGTGTGTGTGTGTGTGTGTGTGTGTGTGTGTGTGTGTGTGTGTGTGTGTGTGTGTGTGTGTGTGTGTGTGTGTGTGTGTGCGTGTGCATGCTTTTCTTCTTGTAATAGTACCAGATAGGAGTTACTTGGCTTGTAATCATAACGGAACTCTTTTTGGTCCTATATAGAACCTCTCCTAAGGGTCTATAAAGAACCAAAAAAGGGTTCTGCTATGGTTGCAACCCTTTTGGGGGCTATATAGAACAATTGCTTATGGTTATTAATAGAACCTTTATGGAGAATGGTTCTATAAAGAACCATTCTCAATCGGAAAGGTTATTAGTTGARGCTTTCGAAGAACCATATAGGGTTTTTTATTCTGGTCAGCCATATTATATTGTTAAAATTCKGTTTTATTGTGTTAATTGACAAGTTGAATCAAGTGAGCTACCTCTGGAACAGCTGGGGGTCCCTGAGGAGAGAATTGAGAACAAACTGACTAATTTAGTCAACCATTCTCATGTGACACTAGGCGTAGTCATATATAACACATGTAATGGAAACACACAACACATTAGATCAACTGGATTGACACTCTCACGGTTGCAAAAAAGAGCTGTGAGCAAATCACGCCCCAAGATATTCTACCCCAAATATTTGAAAGAGCTGCCTCCACTACATGAACTGTAAAAGAACCATTGAAGAGCTCACGGGATTATTTGCTCATTGTGGTTCCGCATAGAACGGTCACCTTTCCTCAAAGAACCCTTCAGGAAACCTCATTTTGTACTGATTATGCGTGCCTCCAAAAAGTAGTCACATCTCTTGACTTTTTCCARGTTTTGTTGAGATACAGCCTGAATTTGAAATGGATTCGATTTCGATTTTTCTGTCACTGGCCTACTACACACAATACACCATATTGTCATCATGGAATTATGTTTTTAGGAATGTTTACAAATACATTTAAAATGAGAAGCTGAAATGTCTTGAATCAATAAGTATTGAACCCCTTTGTTATGGCAAGCCTAAATAAGGTCAGGAGAAGACAATTGCTTAACAAGTCACATAGTAAGTTGCATGGACTCCGTGTGCAATAATAGCATTTAATACGATGTTCAAATGACTACCTCATCTCTGTACCCCACACAATTGTCTGGAAGGTCCCTCAGTCGAGCAGTGAATTTCAAGCACATATTCAACCACAAAGACTAGGGAGGTTTTCCAATGGTTCGCAAAGAAGGGCACCTATTGGTAGATGAAAAAAAGAGGGGAAAAAGCAGCCATTGAATATCCTTTTGAGCAGGGTGAAGTTATTAATTACACTTTGGATGGTGTATCAATACACCCAGTCACTACAGATATACAGGCGCCCTTTCTAACTCATTTGCCGGAGAGAAAGGAAACCGCTCAAGGATTTCAGCAATAAGCCAATGGTTACAGAGTTTAAAACCTCAAAAATCTAAGCCATTTGGGTGGAGTGGGGGGGCTTACATATGGAATTGTTTTAAGATGGTCATACCGTTGATAATTTAGCTATTTGATTTTGAATTTGATGACCCCTTTAGGGATATATATAAAAATATGTGTAAAATGTATTTGATAAAATATTGAATTTGACCTTTATTACTGTTTACAGGATGTCTCATGGTCTGACAAACAGCACTCTAGCTCTGCCACCTTTCACTGTAGATGTGGGAGGCCGAAATAGTCGGATTCGATGGACTGAGCTAAGCCCTTGCAGAAACTGATATCTCTAGTTTAAACTGATGGATTTTAATGGGGATCTTTAAAATTATGTTACTCACAGGCTGACTACACCGCTCGCGTTGCGTGCGCAAGCATTGTAAAATACATTTAGAAATCTATGTTATTAAATTATTGCACCCACACTGCTCGTGCGCGCCAACGAGRGTCTGCGTTGCCAAGGGCTAAAATAGAAATCAGTTCTATTTTTGATGCAGATCGCTCTGCAATCCTGCCTTTCCCATCTCCTCATTGGTTATACCCACATGGYTGACTGAAAGACGAACGAGGTCAGTGGTGGTAAAGCACCTAATTTATGAAAGTTGCCAATCGCAATATAGTCAAGAGAAGAAAAAGCCTGGAAGGAAGAGAGACGACTAGAAACGATTCGGTCGACCYTTTTATGTGTGGATTAATTGGCAGAGTAGAGGACCTTGTGCATTTCAGGTAAAATAACAACTCAATGTTCATATCCCAGGACAAATTAGCTAGCAACAGCAAGCTAGTTAAATAGGACAAATTAGTTATCAAGTGCAAGTTAACTAGCTAAATTGCCATAAATGTTTAATGCTTTTCGACCTGTCCCCAAATTAATTTAATTGGTTCAGAGTTTGATTTGATATTTCAACCTGTGTGTCATGATCGCGTTTGGTGTGGGGGGGACAAAATAAATGTATGCACGATGGCGCACGCACGCAGTCGGTTTGGCTTCCYTGTTAGATTGAAGCAAGGATGCGTCAATAGAGTCTTAAGGATTATTAATGGCTGTGACAGGAGAAAATAATGGCTGTGATAGGCGTAAACTGAGGATGGATCAACGACATTGTAGTTACTCCACAATACTAATCTAATTGACAGAATGAAAAGAAGGATGCCTGTACAGAAAAAAATATTCAAAAATATCCATCCTGTTTGCAATAAGGCACTGTAACAGTAAGTAAGTAAGTAACACAGCAAAAAAAAGTGGCAAAGAAATGAACTTTTTATTCTGAATACAAAGTTCTATGTTTGGAGCAAATCCAACACAACACATCACTGAGTACCACTCTGCATATTTTCAAGCATGGTGATGGCTGCATCATGTTATGGGTATGCTTGGTATGCTTGTAATCATTAAGGACCAGGGAGTTTAAATAAAATACAAATAAACGGAATAGAACTAAGCACAGACAAAATCCTAGAGGAAAATGTGGTTCCATCTGCTTTCCACCAGACACTGGGAGATAAATTCACCTTTCAGCAAGACAATTACCTAAAACACAAGGCCAAATATACACTGAAATCGACAATGAATGTTCCTGACTGGCGTAGTTGTAGTTTTCACTTTAATCGGCTTGAAAATCTATGGCAAGACTAATGGGCAAATAGGTGTGCAAAGCTCTTAYAGACTTACCTAGAAAGACTCACAGCTGTAATCGCTGCCAAAGGGGATTCTAACATGTATTGATTCATGGGTGTGAATACTTATCTAATCAAGATACACTGTGAGTACAAAACYTTATGAACACCTGCTCTTTCCATGACATAGGCTGACCAGGTGAGACCAGGTGAAAGCTATGATCCCTTATTGATGTCACTTGTTAAATCCACTTCAATCAGTGTAGATGAAAGGGAGGAGACAGGTTAAAGAAGGATGTTTAAGCCTTGAGACAAGTGAGACATGAATTGTGTATGTGTGCCATTCAGAAGGTGAATTGGCAAGACAAGATATTGAAGTGCATTTGAATAGGGTATGGTAGTCAGTGCCAGGCGCACCAGTTTGTGTCAATAGTTGCAATGCTGCTGGGTTTTTCAAAGTATGGTCCACCGCCCAATGGACATCCAGCCAACTTGACACAACTGTGGGAAGCATTGGAGACAACATGGGCCAGCATCCCTGTGGAACGCTTTCAACACCTTGTAGAGTCCGTGCCCCAACGAACTGAGACTGCTCTGAGGGCAAAAGTGTYTGTGGTGGGGGGAGGGGGTTGGGGTGCAACTCAATATTAGGAAGGTGTTGTTACTGTTTTGTACACTCAGTGTATATTCATTATTTATTTTCAATAAAATAAAATGTAAATGTTAGAATTTTTTCTTTCACTTTGACATTACAGATCATTTTGTGTAGATCATTGACCAAAAAAAAAGACWATTCAATTCATTTTAAAACCCCTTTGTAACACAACAAAACGTGGGAAAAGTCAATGGATGTAAATCGTTTCTGGTGGCGCTATATACTGTACATGTATGTGTGTTTTTGGCTGTGTGTGTCCATATAGCGGCAGGTAACTTAGTGGTATGGAGCATTGGGCCAGTAACTGAAAGGTTGCTCGATCGAATCCCTGAGCTGACACGGTAAAATTCTGTCTTTCTGAACAAGGCAGTTAACCCACTGTTCCTAGGCTGTCATTGTAAATAAGAATTTGTTCTTAACGGAGTTGCCTAGTAAAATAAAACAAATATGTGTACAGCTGTTCCAGAGACGTCCTAGTGAGCTGGATGAGCAGATAGATATGCTGTGACAGACAGGAGTAGACAGAAGGAGGGTGACACGTTGTGGCTCACGCCTCATTGGAGGTCACTGCTGTGCTAACTGTAAAAAGGACCAGGGGGCGAGGGAAGCAGAAACAAGAGCATGGAGGGAGATGGAGGATGGGACAGAGCCATGTCCGACCATGTATTTTGGTCGGTTTCTAGAGCAGAAGGAAATATAGCTCGAACASTTACTTAGATGGGGTTCATTCCAAGTCATGTTTTGAATGGCTGTAGGTGTGAAGGCCTTTTCTCTAAGGAGTGACCGTGAGTTTCTGATTGTTCATACAAAGATGGCAAACATGGATGTATTACAAATGTCAGTTTAGAAATGTTCAGTAGGGACGTTTTATGAGCTGCAATATAATATGGTATTATTATTTTTTTTACCAGACATGAGTAAGAGAGGTTCAATGTGACTTAATGCACTGTATGTGACTCACCTCCTCCACAACTCGATACTCCTTTTGACTTGTGACTTTAGAAGCACATCAAGGCACGGTCACGAGTGCTAAAACCGCATCTCAATGAAATACATATTCTGAGAAATTCGTGTTTTTTTCTCCTCAGGACATTTAAAGCTACAGTAGAAATATGTAGAACATGAGAATCTGCCGGAYTGGCGGAGCGCCATCTTCCCCAACAAACYGAGAGGGTTTCACTTCCAACGTCCCCCCTCCCCKCACACACAACCTGTTAGTCAACTATAAACAGCCATTGTAACAGAGACCAGCAGTGGAAAACACCATTGGGACCAGACCAGGAAGTTACTGTACTGTACRGGCTGCATATTCATGTTCTGCACATACTATAGAAAAACAAACACATACAGTAAACAGCCTCCTTCTGGAATAATTTTGGAAGGAAAATTGTTGTTTTTGCAGCCCATGATTATTAATAATGTGTTTTTATTGCTGCATAGTTTTAGAACCTGTTTATGAACCGGCCCTGCCTTTTGATAAGAACGTTCCCTGTAGAACCCTAAAATGTACTGCTCTTTGAATGAACAGAGTAGTGGTCCAAAAGGTAAACAGGATAGCATGAGCTGGGAATATACTACTGTTCATTAGACATMCTTTCTTGAAGACCAAAAGTTTGTTTACCGTCCGGTGAGTTGGCCATAGCTTCTCTTGGCCAAACCAAACGAACACATACGGACCTCAGTCTGATTGGGAACCTCTTGAGCAGGCCTACAGCTGTTCCATTTGGAACCCGGTATTGACAAATCCATTGGCACAACGGCCAGGTGCACAACACGGCAACCGTTGCCTTGACGATGAGCCAGCCAGGACAGATCCCTGTGAGTATTCCTGTCTGTCTGTCTCTACCTGACACATCTCAGGTAGATATTCATTAGAATCATCTGTCGGCCAGTTGACGTGTTGCCACCCCACGGATACAGTGTGGCGCTAAGCATGTGCGAGTAGTGAGATGTCTGTCTAAAACGACACTCGTACGTCTGTGAGAGACAGGGTTCCCCTCTTCTGCTCTCCTGTCCCCTTATCTCCTCTCCTCTCCCTTCCCCTCCTCTCCACTTGGCTTGGGGAGGCCAGACAGCTTGTGTGTGATGCCTGTTGATGTCTCTGCTTCCCCTAGCCCCTCCGTATGTCCACACAGACAGCACACACGCACGCACACGCACGCACACGCACACACACACATATACAAACACACATAAACACACACACACAGCACAGATCCCATCTCAGCAGCGTGTTTGCATGGCTTGGCTCACACAGCCTCACACAAACCTTCACCCTGTTAGCCTAACATGGCCCTCTGGCTCCACACCTCCCCCTATTCGTTACAGTAGCATGCCCCCTCTTGGCTGTCACCCTTTGTGGTTCCCCTAACATGCCCCATGATGTTCCTTGGCTCCTACCCAGCTATCTAATAATATCACCATCGTTCATGTCTACTGCTCTGCTATCCTTCTAGTTCCTTGTTCCTTATATTTAGGGATTATCTCACCCAAGCGTGGTCCCTGTTTATACTTCCTCTCCCTACACCATTTGATTTTTTTTCTTCTCTTTCTACTTCTGTGTCTTGCTTCTGCAACCCCAAATCTATTCTGCATCACTCTCTGTCCCTCTCCCCCCTTTCTCTATTCCCTCTCTCTCTCCTCCCTCTATTCCCTCCCTTGCTCCCTCGTTCTCTCGTTCTCTCTGTGTGTTCTCTGGCCCGTGGCCGATAGCTAATGGCATGTTTCCTCTGTCAGAGGGCGCCTCCCCGGATGATCCTATCTCTTCATCACACCTCTCGGTGCTGCCCACCTGCCTCCAGATGTATTGTGGTCCTTTTCCGTGCCGGTTGTTTTGGCAGCGGATCAGTGAGCCGTCACAGCCGTTTAACAGTTCAGGCCTCACCGGCTCACCTCGCGCTGCAGTCCTGCCAGGGCACCGGCCTCGTCTTGTATACCCTGACCGTGAATAACTGATGCAGAAACGGATTCAGATATTTTGGGTGGTGGCAAATAAGCATGGGAATTGTGGCTGTCCCAGGAAATCGATCAGTTCTCTGTTGCAACTGAGTAATCTAAGGAATTGTATTTTCCCTCTGTAAATATATTGATAGATTGTAAATTACTGCTCTATATAAGAGTTGTACATTTTTACTGTTTAATATAATTATATAATCTTAGTATGAATAGATATCCTATAGATTGACAGTACACTCTTAGAAAAAAAGGTGCTATTTAGAACCTTAAAGTATTCTTCGTCTGTCCCCTTTGAAGAGGCCTTTTTGGTTCCATGTAGAACCCTTTACACAGGGCTCTGCATGGAAACCAAAATAGTTCTACCTGGAATCAAAAAGGGTTTTACCTGGAAACAAAAAGGTTTCTTCAAAGGGAACGGCCGAAGAACCTTTTTGGAACCTGTTTTTCTTAGTTAGTAGTGTTAGATGTAAGTTCTTTGTGTATGAGAGTGTAATTAGCTAGTYGACTGTAGGACTGTGTACTCCCAATAACTCAAGGCCTCTCCTGACTGATAAGAAGTCTTGGGATATGGACAAGGTAAGGTATAATTGGGAAATGCACTGTCTTGAATGTATTCATTCAGTTGTACTGAGTAAACATTTGAAACTTCACTCTGAGTTGGGGCTCTTTTGTATGATAAATGTGTTTATTGTATATTCAGCTATTGGTCTTCTTTGTATCAATACAGACCGATGGTTTAGCCTTGCGCTGATATTAGAAAGGGGGTGTAAGGTCACTCATGGTCACGTGGGCACACCTGAGCCCAATCCATGAGGAGCTTCATGCTCAACCCTAAAATGTATCTTTGATGAGATTCTAAAATGAAAGGAAAACTTCGTCAAGGGGAGAACAACACCGGTTTAGCTGTGTGGGAATCATCATCAGCATCTGTGGAGGTATTGTTTTGACAGCAGTCAGGGGCGGTTATAGGAGATGTCAACCATACAGAACGCTTCTCTCTCTCTCTCTCTCTCTCTCTCTCTCTCTCTCTCTCGGTCTCTCTCTCCGTCTCCTCTCTTTCTCCTCTCTCTCTCTCTCTCTCTCTCTCGGTCTCTCTCTCTCTCTCTCTCTCTCGGTCTCTCTCTCGTCTGGTCTCTCTTCTCTCTCGTCTTTCTTTCTCTGTCCTCTCTCTGACTTTCTATCTGTCTGTCTCTCAATTCAATTCAATGCAATTTGCTTTATTGGCATGACGTAACAATGTAAATTTGCCAAAGCTTACTTTGGATATTTACAATATGAAAATAATAAGAATCAAATTGTCAACGGGACAACAGTACCAAACAATAACCAAGGGTCAAAATAACCATACATTCAACAATAACAATAAGCATACCGTAGAGGACATGTGCAGGTTGATTGGTCTCTCAGACACTGTCCCTCATCTTATGGCAGGCAGCAATGTAGTGCGCTGCCAACCCACAGCTCTCTGCGTCCTCCCCAACAGGACGGGTAGCCTACTCTCATCAAAGAGGTCGTTGAAAACCTTGAATGAATCATAAACATGCTGATGTCATGGTCGACGCCTCGCAGCCGTGCACCGCCATGTGACCTTCAGCCTCTCAGACCCACACAACAACAGCACTGATGTTAAAGCACTTTGCCTGATAAGGCTTATTATCGGTGAGATTCAAGGACCCATGAACACAAGTCAGGGAGAACGATCAATAAACACACATCTGCTAGGGTCAAGTCAGGGAGAATATAAAACACACATCTGCCAGGGTCAATCAGGGAGAAATATAAACACACATCTGCCAGGGTCAAGTCAGGGAGAAAATATTAAACACACATCTGCCAGGGTCAAGTCAGGAAGACATATAAACACACATCTGCCAGGTCAAGTCAGGGAGAAATATAACACACATCTGCCAGGGTCAAGTCAGGGAGAAATATAAAACAACATCTGCCAGGGTCAGACAGGGAGAAATATAAACACACATCTGCCAGGGTCAAGTCAGGGAGAAACATAAACACACATCTGCCAGGGTCAAGTCAGGGAGAATATAAACACACATCTGCAGGGTCAAGTCAGGAGAAATATAAACACACATCTGCCAGGGTCAAGTCAGGGAGAAATAATAACACACATCTGCCAGGGTCAAGTCAGGGAGAATATAAACACACATCTGCCAGGGTCAAGTCAGGGAGAAATATATAACACACATCTGCAAGATCAAGTCAGGGAGAAATATAAACACACATCTGCCAGGGTCAAGTCAGGGAGAAATATAACACACATCTGCCAGGGCAAGTCAGGAGAAAATATAAACACACATCTGCCAGGGTCAAGTAGGGAGATTATAACACACATCTGCAAGGGTCAAGTAGGGAGAAATATAAACACACATCGCTAGGGTCAAGTCAGGGAGAATATAAAACACACATCTGCAGGGTCAAGTCAGGGAGAAATATAAACACACATCTGCCAGGGTCAAGTCAGGGAGAAATATAAACACATCTGCCAGGTCAAGTCAGGGAAAAATATAAACACACATCTGCCAGGGTCAAGTCAGGGAGAAATATAAACACACATCTGCAGGGTCAAGTCAGGGAGAAATATACACACATCTGCTAGGGTCAAGTCAGGGAAAATATAAACACACATCTGCCAGGGTCAAGTCAGGGAGAAATAAAACACACATCTGCCAGGGTCAAGTCAGGAAGAAATATAAACACACATCTGCAGGGTCAAGTCAGGGAGAACATAAACACACATCTGCCAGGGTCAAGTCAGGGAGAAATATAAACACACATTGCAGGGTCAAGTCAGGGAGAAATATAACACACATCTGCCAGGGTCAAGTCAGAAGAATATAAACACACATCTGCCAGGGCAAGTCAGGGAGAATATAAACACACATCTGCCAGGGTCAAGTCAGGGAGAATATAAACACACATCTGCCAGGGTCAGTCAGGTG
>NC_036846.1:6039398-6091898 GCF_002910315.2 Salvelinus sp. IW2-2015
CAAGTCAGGAGAAAATATAAAACACATCTGCCAGGGTCAAGTCAGGGAGAATTAGAACACACACATCTGCCAGGGTCAAGTCAGGGAGAATATAAACACACATCTGCCAGGGTCAAGTCAGGGAGAAATTAAACACACATTCTGCCAGGGTCAAGTCAGGGAGAATATAAACACACATCTGCAGGCAGGTCAAGTCAGGGAGAAATATAACACACATCTGCCAGGGTCAAGTCAGGGAGAAATATAAACACACATTGCCAGGGTCAAGTCAGGGAGAATATAAACAACATCTGCAGGGTCAAGTCAGGGAGAAATATAAACACACATCTGCCAGGGTCAAGTCAGGGGAAATAACACACATCTGCAGGGTCAAGTCAGGAGAATTAAACACACATCTGCCAGGGTCAAGTCAGGGAAGAAATAACACACATCTGCAGGGTCAAGTCGGGAGAAATATAAACACACATCTGCCAGGGTCAAGTCAGGGAGAAATATAAACACACATCTGCCAGGGTCAAGTCAGAGGAGAGAAATATAAACACACATCTGCCAGGGTCAAGTCAGGGAGAATATAAACACACATCTGCCAGGGTCAAGTCAGGGAGAAATATAAACACACATCTGCCAGGGTCAAGTCAGGGTTATTCTTCATATTCTCTATCTGGTCTTTTCTATTGAGCTAATTCTGATCAAGACGCCTTAGCTATATTATTTTAATTTGTATGTAAATTATTGCATAGTCATATTAGTTTATTCGTTTGATAGCATCGTTCTTATAGAGGCAAATTAGCGATTGTAATTTATCAACTTTCTGATTAATTAATAACCATGAATCAAGCTACAGATGTATGATAATTGGGGAATATCTAATTAGCGAATACATTCCCTCTATGTTGTTTTCCTGCGTCCTCAACATTCACCTTTCCAATGTAATTAATGAAAGTAATTGAGGAAATTAATCAAACGTGGTTATTCATCAGTTTGGCAACTTTAATCTAACCCGTCATCTTTCTCCAATGCCACAACTGTTTTTAGAGTACCTTCCTGGTAGATCAATGGATGGCGTGCCCAAGGCGCCGGGGTGCGTCGGAAGGTGATTATGCACAACATAGATTTTCCAAACTTCTATTGGTCTCTAAATTATACAGAGATGACCTCACAGGTATCGGAAATCATTGCCTCCTCATAATGTTCTAAATCCTTTATTTGCCCGTAAGGACAAAGCGACCTTCTCAAGGGCATCAATTAACAACGAAAGAGATCTAAAATTAACCATCTTTGTTCTTTTTTAGATAAAACATAACCATGAAATATAAAGTAACTATTTGGATTGAGGTAATCAGAAGATTCACTGTTTCACTTTCATTTTCACTTTGGCAAACCACCCAGCTCTCCAAACGACATGTAGAGATACAGTACGAAGCCCACCCTGTGCTACCATTAAACACTAACCCATATGATAACATAACATATACCTATCAAAGACAGCCCCGTGAGGTAGCTCTCCCTCCGACTGGGATGACATTCAGCGTGTGACACGCCTCGACTCGCCCATTAGGGAGTCGACTTTGCGAGAAATTGAATTTCGTGTCGTTATCCAGCGGATGCAACATGGCTCATGGCTGCTGGCAAAAAATAAAGAGAGAGAGAGAGAGAGAGAGAGAGAGAGAGAGAGAGGAGAGAAGAGGAGAGAGAGGAGAGAGAGGAGAGAGAGAGAGAGAGAGAGGAATAAGAGAGACATACAGATATAGAGGGACAGAGGAGAGAGAGAGACAGACAGAGATTGAGAGGGAGAGAAAGGGGGAGAGACAGAAAGAAAGGGAGAGAGAGAGGGAGAAGAGAGCAAGACAGACAGAGAGAGACAGACTTGTGTGTGCAGCCATGGCGTTCTGATAGTGTCCAGTGCTCCAGATTAGTGTGCAGCGTAACGTTAAGTTAATTACATGCGTGGTGTTAACTCTCTGTGGCTGTGGGACTGGGAGGCTGCTGCTGTCTGTCCGTCTCTCAGATGAGCTCCTAATGAAACCGATGGCTTGACCTCTAAATGAACCAAAAAAACACCCGCATCAGCCCTCACTGTGTGTTGGTGTCTGTGTGTGTGTCCGTGCATGTGTTTGCGCATGCGTGTGTGTCTGTATCTTAAGTGTGGACGATATGCGTGTGTGCGTGTGCGTGTGCATGTGTGTGTGTGTGTGTGTGTGCGTGTGTGTGTGTGTGTGAGGGGGCATGTTCATCCATGTGTGTGTGTGTGTGTGTGTCTTAAGTATGTTCTGTATATGTGTGTGTGTTTGTGTATGTGCATGCGTGTGTGTCTTAAGTGTGCTTTGTATATGTGTGTGTGTTTGTGTATGTGCATGCGTGTGTGTGTGTGAACTCTGTCAAATCAAGTCGAATCAAAGTTCATTGGTCGAGTACACAGATTTGCAGGTCTTAGAGCAGGTCCAGCGAAATGCTTATGTTACTATCTTCAACAGTGCAGTAGAATAGCTCGCTAATATACTGAATAAAAATATAATTGTTGCATGTTGCATATTACACAAATAATCAAAAATCAAAACCAGGAATCAAGAAATGGCAGAACAAGACCAATTATCAATCCAGGTATAGATATATTAGAGTGAGCATGTGTCAGAATTCACAATACAAATACGTGGTGTGTATCAAAACTATATCATTTGGAAGGAAAATGGTATGTACAGTAGTAGGTATATTAGGATGAGCTATGTGAAGAATAAAGTATACAGTGCCTTCGGAAAGCATTCAGACCCCTTGACTTTTTCCACATTTTGTTACGTTACAGCCTTATTCTAGATTTTCTTTCAATAATCCTCAGCAATCTACACACAACACCCCATAATGACAAAGCAAAAACAGGTTTTTAGAAATTGTATCTAAATTATTAAAAATMAAACAGAAATACCGTATTTACTTAAGTATTTAGACCCTTTGCTATGAGATTCGAAATTGAGCTCAGGTGAATCCTGTTTCCACTGATCATCCTTGAGATGATTCTACAACTTGATTGGAGTCCACCTGTGGTAAATCCAATTGATAGGACATGCTTTTGAATGGCACACACCTCTCTATATAAGGTCCCACAGTTGACAGTGCATGTCAGAGCAAAAACCAAGCCATGAAGTTGAAGGAATTGTCTGTACCAAAAACATTCTGCAGCATTGACAGTCCCAAAGCACACAGTGGCCTTCATCATTAAATGGAAGATGTTTGTAACCAACAAGACTTGGCCGCCCGGCCAAACGGGGGAGAAGGGCCTTGGTCAGGGAGGTGACCTAGAACCCGATGGTCGCTCTGACAGAGCTGAATATTTACTTTATGGAGATGGGAGAACCTTCCAGAAGAACACCCATCTCTGCAGCACTCCACCAATCAGATCTTTATGGTAGAGTGGCCAGACGAAAGCTACTCCTCAGTAAAAGGCACATGACAGCCCACTTGGAGTTTGCCAAAAGACACCTAAAGGACTCTCAGACCATGAGAAACAAGATTCTCTGATCTGATGAAACCAAGATTGAACTCTTTGGCCTGATTGCCAAGCGTCACATCTGGAGGATACCTGGCATCATCCCTACGGTGAAGCATGGTGGTGGCAAGATGTTTTTCAGCAGCAGGGACTGGGAGACTAGTCAGAATTGAGGCAAAGATGAACGAAGTAAAGTGCAGAGAGATCCTTGATGAAAACCTGCTCCAGAGCACTCAGGTCCTCAGACTGGGGGGAAGGTTCACCTTCCAACAGGACAACGACCCTAAGCACACAGCCAAGACAATGCAGGATTGGCTTCAGGACAAGTCTCTGAATATCCTTGAGGTCTTGAGCCCGATCAAGCATCTCTGGAGAGACCTGAAAATAACTTTTCTAAAACCTGTTTTTGCTTTGTGATTATAGAAACATAATATGAGGTGGCCAGAGGTCAATGACTCTATTTACATGGGCCAATAGCGTCAAGGTGCAGGGCAGAGTACCGGGCAAGGTAGCCGACTAGTCAACATTCTGATGACCTTGAGATAAAAGCTATTTTTCATTCCACTCGTGTGTTAGTGTGTGTATGTTTCAAGTTCCACGTCGTAATGTCAAGTACAGTGAAAGGCCTTTCTTGCAGCTCTAAACCCAACAATGCAGTAATCACTATCAATGTAATACTAAAAATAACATACGGTAAAACTAAAACATGAGAAATAAGAAGAACACGAGAAAGGAAGTAAGTACACTACAGTAATCACAGGGTCCTGTGACTGTGCATGGAGACCGTGCATAAAAGGATCAACTCAGATAGTCCATGTAGCCATTTTGTTAGCTATTCAGTTATTTAGCAGTCTCATGGCTTGGGGATAGAAGCTGTTCAGGAGCCTGTTGGTATCAGACTTGATGCACTGGCACCGGAAACAGAGAGAACAGTCTATGCCTTCCGTGGCTGGAGTCTTTAACAATTTTCCGGTGCCTTCCTTCCACACCACCTGATATAACGGTCCTGGATGGCAGGGAGCTCGGCCTCTGTGATGTATTGTGCTGTCTGCACCACCCTCTGTAGCGCCATGCGATCAAGGATAGTGCTATTGCTATACCAAGCAGTGGTGCAGCCAGTCAAGATTCTCTGCATGGAACAGCTGTAGAACTATTTGAGGATTTGAGAGCCCATGACAAACCTTTTCAACCTCCTGTTTCCTGTAGTCCACGATCAGCTCCTTGGTCTTACTGATGTTGAGGGAGAGGTTGTTGATCCGTTATCACCCTGCCAGGTCACTGACCTCCTCTCTGTAGGCTGTCTCACGGTTGCCGGTGACAATGGTGTTGAACGCTGAGCTGTAGTCAATGAACAGCGTTCTGTGTATGTGTGTGTGTCTCCATGTATCTGTAAGGGGATTTGATGTCATAACCTAAAATAGAATAAGACATGTCTCTCCTCTAATTGACTACATTAGGTGTGAACAGCACTTTTTAATCACCTTTTGTTGCTATTCTGTGGTGATTTAATCAGGCATGTATTTGAATTGCCTGATCTTGAAGGAACTGCTAACCACAGCACACTGGAAGGATCACAGTTGCCTCGTTCTTCATTTCAGCCTTTTTTCATTTCAGATTGATACAGTTTACGTTAAAGAAATCGAATTTAAAAATCCAATCAAAGTTTATTGATTTGCAGATGTTATAGCAGGTGCTTCGAAATGCTTATCTTTCTAGATCCTACAGTAGTGAATCTCAAATCATATATCTCAAATACAATACAAATACATACTGAAATACATGCAATCGTAAGTGCAGTAGACAATCTGGTCACTTACAGTAGGGGTCCTAATCAAGTGGTCCGTGGGTTTACAGGATATTAGACAAAAGCTACATTCATCACACCAGGTGACTTTGTGAAGCCCTTGGAAAAGAAGGAGCCATGTCTCTCTGGTCCATGTTGTTGTTGTGTGTTGGAGGGCTGGGGGTTATGGGGGACATGAGGGAGGGTGGGGTATGGGTGGAAGGCGTCTGGGGGTGTGACATTATGAAAGACTGCTAAAATGTCACCTGGTCCAGGCAAAGGGTGTGAACTGGTCACAACACCATGCCCATTATCACCACAGAGCCTGATGGGGAGGTGGGTGAAGGGTGTGTAAACGGGTGTGTGCGTATGTGTGTTTTATGTGCGTGCACGTGCGTCTCCAGTGTGTGGGAAAGTTGAAGGGGAAAGGTTGTCCTCACCCACGTCACTTTGCACTTAGATGACAGGTGACGGGTGACAAAAGATGTTGACCTCTGTTGCCTTCTTCTCTAACCTCCTTTGAAGCACAGAAACACAGAAAGACTCATTGCGGACTGCATTCCTCACTGACAAATCATTTTGGCCACCTCCCTTCCTGCCTTCCTTCATATATGTCCTCGACTCTGTTGTGTGCGAGCGTCAACCTTGTAAAGATCTTGCCGAATTTCAAGAGTGAAAGAATCTTTGACCCCTTGTAGTGTGTAGTTCCCATACCAACATTCCCCTCAAGCACAGGAATGGAAGAATTGTTGCCACTTCCAGACATCGTTATGAACATTGTCTGGTCTGGTCTTAATTTAACCAAGAACTTAATTATCTAAGAGTAAAATGTACATTGAGCAAAAGGCCCTGTCTTGGGGAGTACAATAGACCTTAATTACACATTAGATTGTATAAATTCTACTACTTAGGTATGATTCTTGTTTATGCTCCACTTATCCTCTAAACATTACAAGTGTGGACTTACTATGGGAAAACACCATTTAGTGCTTTTATTTGCAGTTCATGAACTAGTTATACATTATTTAAACTAAAGTATATTACACTATACGTATATTACGTATATTACACTATATTATTTAGATTGCATGAACATACCATAACGGAACAGTTTGCACACAAAGCCTTGCACAATCCTCTGTGCTGTTATAAGCCCACCATTTCTCATGTATGATTTAAGCATTAATACCAAGCTGACACAGAGTGATATTTCATTTTAATATGAATATCAGATCAGTATTGATTTTGTGACATTATGGAATAATATATACTGCTATATCCTGCTTAATTCAGGTCTCATATTCAACATTTGATATTGGATGACAAAAAGACAAATTGCAAGTAGTGAAGGTAACACTACGGGCACAATACCTCATACTTAGTTGAGCACATAAATATGGCTGCGCAAGGTCCAGCTGTTGATGAGGAATGTTGAGCTCGTTCTCAGTATTTGAGGAGATGCCTGTGTTCGGTTCAGGCAAACGATCCAGTTGTCCTTAGTTCCTTTTTGTTTTGTAGTTTTAGTTCATTCGTTTAAACTGCACAGGTTGAGTGATGAATGTCAACATAACACTTAGAGAGCGAGAGAGAGAGAGAGAGAGAGAAAGAGAGAGAGAGAGAGAGAGAGCGAGAGAGAGAGAGAGACAGAGAGACAGAGAGACAGAGAGACAGAGAGACNTTTCTATGTGTTTGGCCTGGTATGGTTCCCAATCAGAGGCAGCTGTCTATCGTTGTCTCTGATTGAGAACCATACTTAGGTAGCCTTTTTTCCACCTGGTGTTTGTGGGTAGTTGTTTCCTGTTGTGTTGTGTCACCTTTCAGGACTGTTTCGATTTTCATTGTTTCACTTTTGTTATTTTGTATTTAGTGTTCAGGTATAATAAATTAACATGGACACTTACAATGCTGCGTTTTGGTCCGATATTTCCTGTTCATCAGATGAAGAGGATCGTTACAGTTTTAAACATGTTGTCTGGTCTTTACCAGTAAGCCATTTATGTTGAAGAGTAATTGTGATTGTGTCATTTATTTAGGCACCATTCTTGTTAATGCTCTACTTACTGTATGCTCTGAACTACTTACATTATATGTGTGGACTTGTGAAAACAACATTTTGTGCTTTTAGAAGCTGTTTGTGAAATACTTCATTTCAAGTATATTACAATGACATTTGGAAAGTCCTATTCGACTTGCACGAACATAACTGAACTGTTTGCACACATGGCCTTGCACAATGTGCATTTAGCTTACTATCTGTGCTGTTAAAAGCCCTACATTTCTCCTATGATTTAAGCATGAACACCGATCTGACACAGAGTGGTATTTCATTTTTTATATGAATATCAGAACTGTATTGATTTTGTGACATTATGGAATAATATATACAGCTTTATAAACCGGGTAGTTTGGATACTGAATACTAATTGGCTAAAACAACATTTACCTTGCCTTACTGTGTTGGCAATCGGTTTATAAAAGCAATAAAACACCTCAGGGGTTTGTGGTATATGGTTGATATACCACGGCTGAGGCTGTATCTAGACACTTTGCATTGCATCGTACCTAAGAACAACCCTTAGCCGTGGTATATTGGCCATATACAACACCCCCGTCATGCCTTATTGTTTAAATATCCTGTTTAATTCAGGTCTTATATTCAACATTTCATTTTTGTTGACAAAAATACAAATGACAAGTAGTGAAAGTAACACTACAGGCACAATAGCTCATACTTAGGTTAGGAGAGAGAGAGAGAGAGAGACAGAAAGAGAGAGAGAATCCTAATGAACCAGTGATTTCTCTGCATGTTATTCAGACCAGCCCATCCTGGCTCTTGTACCATGGCCCTGGCTAATGCTTTAGCTCTGTGCTATGGCTACAATGAATACTATGAACCCAGGGACCTAATGCAGGGCTTCCATGGGGTCTATTATATTATTAATACCACATTATCATCACAGAGGAACATTGTCATCATCATCCACCTCTCCATCATGTCACCAGGCGGAGGCGACGTTAACTGCGTCAGCGCCACACTGTTGTCGGAGAGTTTAAGACCCTCAGCGTTTAGAGTCATTCGTCTAAAACTAATTTACTGTACGAAACAGACATCCCCACCTCTTCCTCCTTACCCCCACGTCTCTCTCAATATGATTAAGTCCTAATTAATAATTCAGCTTAATTAAATACTCATATTTAAGGAATTGAGGAGGAGGTGGGTGGGTACTCATATTTGTGTCACATACATTAAGGGCTCTATTCAAGCTGTAAAGCTGACAAGCATGATTGTTTTTATAGGTTGAGAGCCTTTTCCTTCGACGACTTTATTCAATAATAAAGATATGTACGATATGTTGGATAATTTATCACAAACCCTAGAACTGTAAATACAGGATGTTGTTCTTCACATAAAGTGCAATTATTGTTTTTATATATGCCACGAACCACCAGTATCTTTTCCTGTGTGACCTTAAAAATGCAGACCTTATGAAATCATCGGGAACATAAATATTGATAATGTCTCATCCCACCCGTGTTTTCTTAAACATTACATGGAATAATTCCTGTGTATCATTATTGATACCTCGTTGCATGCGCTTGCTTGTGCATGGCAGAGTGGATCTAATCTAATTTGATGCTAAGTGATCCAATCACAGGACAGGATGCCCCGAAGGAGCCCACGCTGCACCCACACATTGCCACCTGGGTCTGGGTACAGAGTGCACCTGGTGCCCCTCTGCTCAACTCTCTGGTGCCACTCTCTCTTCTCTACCTTGTCCTCTCTCCTTCTCCCTGCAGGGGAACATTGGTTGGAGGAGACATGGAGGTATAGCTCAGAAACACCCACAGAAGGCTATTATTAATTAACAAAGTTATACAACACCCAGTTGCCCTGTGTGAAAAATGAATTTCCCCCTTACCCTCAATAACTGGTTGCTCTACCTTTAGCAGCAATGACTGCAACCAAATGCTTCCTGTAGTTGTTGATCAGTCTCTCACTTTGCTGTGGAGGAATTCTGGCTCACTCTTGCATGCAGAACTGCTTTAACAAGTTTCAAATCCTGCCACAACATCTTAATTGGAATTAGGTCTGGACTGACAAGGCCATTCCAAAACTTAAAATGTGTTTCTTTTTAACCATTTTCATATAGACTTGATTGTGTGTTTTGAATCATTGTCTTGCTGCAAGACCCAGCTGCGCTTCAGCTTCAGCTCACAGACGGATGGCCTGACATTCTCCTGTAGTATTCTTTGATAAAGAGCAGAAGTCATGGTTCCCTTATTAAGGCATATCGTCCCGGTCCTGAGGCAGCAAAGCATCCCCAAACCATCACACTATACCACCATGCTTGACCGTTTGAATTTGACGTTTTGGAAAGTCCAAACATAATCCCAATTGAGATGTTATAGCAAGATTTGAAATGAGCAGTTCCTATTTGAAAACCTACAAATGTCGCTGAGTTAAAGCAGTTATGCATGGAAGAGTGAGCCTGAAATTCCTCCATAGTGAGGTGAGAGATTGATCAACAACTACAGGAAGTGTTTGGTTGGAGTCATTGCAGCTAAAGTTGGCACAACCAGTTGCTGAATGTAAGGGGGAAATTACTTTTTCACACAGGGGCATTGGGTGTTACATAACTTTGTTTATGAAATAAATGAAATAAGTATGTAATTGTTGTGTTATTTGTTCAATCAGGTTCCCTTTATCTAATATTAGGTTTTGGTTGAAGATCAGCTAGCATTCAATATAAAAAATATGCAAAAGTAGAGAAAATTAGAAAGGGGCAAATACTTTTTCATAGCACTGTATGTACAATCTGTTGTAATGTCAGTCTCCTGGCTGTGGATCCATGCTGCTTCATATAGAGACAGACAGTGGAGGACGGGACACAGGGATAGGTCTTTTATTCTGCAGCCATCAATCTGTGTGCCTTTATAATTGCTGTCGCACTTCTTTTTCCTTCCTGATCACCAGCATTTGTTGTAACTTCCTGTTTTTTCTCCATCCAACCTCTTCTTTTTACATTTTTATTTTCTCTCCTGCACTCAGAAAAAAAGGTGCTATCTAGAACCTTCAAATATTATTTGGCTGTCCCCATAGGAGAACCCCTTCAATAAACCTTTTTGATGCCAGGTAGAACCTTTTTGGGTTCCATGTAAAAACCCTTTAAACAGAGGGTTCTAAATGGAACCCAAATGTGTTCTACCTGGAACCAAAAAGGGTTCTTCTATAGGGACAGCTGAAGAACCTTTTTGGAACCCTTGTTTCTAAGAGTCAGCTTGGCAATCATTGTTAGGCGCTCTTACCTATTCATTATGGCAATCAATCTTTATTATTCTCAACAATATGCTCAGCTTGGAAAACAGCCACGTTTGTTAATTAATTTCACCTTTCATATCATACAAATCATTATTGGTCAGTGCCATTTAAAATGGGGGAGGACACATTTTTTTAATGAGCATGGCCTTTCTATTTGTAGTACAGCATATTGGATGACTGTCATTAATATGTAACATTGATGGGTTTAGGCTACTACATGATACTAAAATGTTTCCTATACCCATCATGAGGTTGCTACAACCTAGCCTATGATTGAAAGTTTACAACAGACGCTAGGTGCACAGGTCAAGATAAATTTGAGTAATCAAGGACACATTCAATACCACCTTGCACACTCTTGCCTGCATCTAGCTGATCTAGGGTGTAATCATTGATCCAACAGTTGCAAACGAGAGTTTCTATTGGACAAATTTATGTAGCTTTATCCCTGTTTCGTTCGGTTTGCTTCCATTTAAGAGACATTTTTCAACAGAAGCAGCGGAATGAATAAACCCCTGATCACACTCAAACACAGTTCACTTTCATAGCAGCCACATACATATGATACAGCATCATCACTTTGATCATTGTATAATTTCTTCTTACATCTACGCGCTCTCCTCCTCTCACCTTTTCTCTTTGCTTGTGGACTTGTGCACAACACACCAGCTGTCTTTGACCAGGTGAAAAAACCTTTCCAAACCAAACCTTTATATCATAACCTCTATACAGCCTACATCGTTGTCACCATATTATAACGTCATTGTCAACATGGCTACTATAACTAACGCGTTAGTAAATCTGCTACAATCAGGCAGTACAGTGTACAGTAAACAAGGAGTTTATCAGTTACACCGGCGGGCCCCGGTGGCAATAAATTAATAAAACCAAAAGCTTACCTTGATTTGGAAGAGTCATAGCCAGCTAGCTAACATAGCATCCCTCTCTGTTGGAGACAAGTGTTTGAGTAGTCTAAACTAGCTAGCTGTGTTTGCTAGCTAAGTAAGTGAATTGATTTGAAAGAGAAAGAGAAAGAGAAAGTGAAAAAATATTAAATATTAATCTTTCTTTTGTCTTTCTCTCTCTTTGAGTCACCTACTAACCACATTCTATGCACTTAGGTGCTAGCTAGTTGTAGTTTATGCATTCAGTACTAGATTAATTCTCTGATGCTTTGATTGGGTGGACAACATGTTAGTTCATGCTGCAAGAGCTCTGATAGGTTGGAGGGCGTCCTTTGGAAGTCATAATTACTGTGTAAGTCTATGGAAGGGGGTGAGAACCATGAGCTCCCTGGGTTTTGTATTGAAGTCAATGTACCCAGGGGAGGACGGAAACTAGCTGTCCTCCGACTGCACCATGGTGCTACCCTACAGAGTGCTGTTAAGGCTACTGTAGACCTTCATTGCAAAAGTGTGTTTTAATAAATTATTTGGTGACATGGTCCTCCCCTGAGGCACCTCCACTGATACACATGTATTTCCCCCGTTTTAAATGGAGGATTGCTGAGAAAGGACATACAGTCATGCTCACACACACATGCGCATACAGAGATCCATACATTGCAGCATGGCACTAGTAGTCACTCGCCATTTAGATTGAGATGACTCAATAGAGGCTGCTGCCGAGCAGCTAGGCCGTTAGCATTGATCTCTGCAGTAGTGGGCTGTTGATTTCCTATAGCTCCCTTTAGTCCTCCACACAAAGAGACGTCACTGGTTCCCCTCACTTACACTGGCTGGCCCTGTCAGACAGTGAAGTGTGACTGGCTCTCTCATAGGCCTGTCCATACCTACTCAGAGGGAGCAAACCAGCCTATAGGGTTATGGAGATAATAAATGTCTGAACGGTATCTTTATACAGAGCTATGGAGAGTGACTGTGACAGATCTGTTCATTTTGAGACGGAAAGAGCGAGCGAGACAGAGAGATGGGGAGAGTGAGAGTACGAGCTCGTAGCCAGGCATTGCTGTAGTCCTTTCCTGCAGTCAATTGACCTAGTGGCCTCATGGGTGGAATGTTATTCATATTTTACAAGATTTCATAATTAATAAACATACTTTTTTTTTTTACACAGAAATCCAGTGTTTCTGTGTCAAACAGTTTTGGTATAATTCAGTCTTATATGTTGTGTAATATTGGGATACAACCTTAAAAAGGAAAACATTTCAACTATATCTGACATGGTACAGGTGTCTTATTTTTGCTCATAACTCATAACCATGTGTGTGAGCTGTATACTTTTGTTTCAAAGTYGATTTGTTAAAGACTAGCAAGAAACACTCTGTGACAATGATTTAGCCCACTGCAGTAAAAGGTTAACCTTTAAAAGAACAGATGACCCCACATAGAGAAGATGGTAAAGTGATGGTTCCACCCTCAGGAAATCACATGGTTACATTACAGTACAAAAATAATAATATTACTGTCACTTCTTTGCTGTACTATATGGTAACAAACAAGTACAGAGAGATCTATGGACACAATAGTTTCCTCTCTAAGTATCTAGCTCAAGGGTAGAGGCTTGCAAGGGCTTTCAGACTGTGACCCCTGGCTAAATGAGCTAACTCCATTAAAACTAAGAAGTACATACTGACGAGAGAGAGAAGGAAGGAAGGAAGAAGGAGAGGAGAGAGAGAGAGAGAGAGAAGAGAGAGAGAGAGAGAGAGAGAGAGAGAGAGAGAGAGAGAGAGAAGAGAGAGAGAGAGAGAGAGAGAAGAGAGAGAGAGAGAGAGAGAGAGAGAGAGAGAGAGAGAGAGAGAGAGAGAGAGAGTAGGGAGGGGAAAGGGAGAGATAAAGTCTGGGACCTGGTCGACACAGGGAAACAGAGGACTTTGAGAACTAATATAGAAAAAGATCCGAAAATATGTGTTCCCACTGGCACACCCTAGTCAAGCAAGACTTCTCACACAGGTGCCAGACATATTAAAAAAACACACAAAGATACACACCTCCATATATCATACACTTATCTCAGTCACACCGTATCAGATACACAGTGGCACACCAAACACAGTACTGTTGCCTTAGGATTGATATTACACCTGCCTATTCTCAATAAAATGTGGTTACTGCACAGCTATTGTTGGAGTGTGTGGTTATTCCCACTGTATTGCGGTACTTTCTGCTTGCTAGGAAATCAGTTGAAGACGAGGGTATCAAACGTAACTGTGTGCACCTTCAGTAAGACAGGGAACGAGGAGAGTAGAGGAAGGTAGATGAAAGAGAGGAGACACAGAGGATAGGAGTGTTCTCTTGTTCAAGCCTCTGGGGAATCTGTTTCTCCTCAGACATAGATTGATTGGTCGCCTGCCAAAAGCTACAGACAAACAAACATGTCACAGCAAGTTTGTAATCTGCAATGTTAGAGACTGTACTGTAAATATCGAGAGCAATAAAGAGGAGAAAGTTCTGTGTTTGTGAGAGAGAGAAAGCGAAAGGGAGAGAGAGAGCAAGAGAGGGACCAAGAGAAAAAGGGCGAGAGAGAGAGAGAAAGTGTTACAAGAGCTTAGGGTTCAAAATAATCAATGTTGAGAAGTGTCGGTCATTTTGGAAAAAAATTGCTTGTTTTACAGTATCTGTTTCTTACTTGACAGAGTGTCACAATGGTCAACAATAAAGCGACAGCCAGATTGCAGGTCCAAACCAAAACAAATGAAATACTCTGAGCCACTGACATGACATTATTTTGTCACATTGGGATGAGGGTTCGCCCTTCAATCATAGCCTCTAGGCCTACTGCCACGGGCAACGAATCGCATTCCCTGGGTTGTTACACTAACATTAGAGAGAATAGCATATGTCTTGGTTATCCTAGTCTTGTCTTATTTTTTGTCAGGAGCTGAGGGGTGAATTTAGCAGTTTTCTCCGATATAAGGCCAGAGCTCACAAGGCAGAAAATAAACACCAAGATAGACAAACAGCAACACCAAACCATCAGAACTCTATACTGTGCTGAACATGCTCCAAGGTTGTTGTTGTGGTGTATCTTAGCGGGCAGCCTGTGTGACAGGGTGGAAGACATTTTAGCAATGATTGGAGGTGGTGAGGCCATGGGAGGTATGTCTGTTTGTTAGGTGTGTGTGTGTGTGTGTGTGTGTGTGTGTGTGTGTGGGTGTGTGTGTGTGTGTGTGGTGTGTGTGTGTGTGTGTGTGTGTGTGTGTGTGTGTGTGTGTGTGTGTGTGTGTGTGTGTGTGTGTGGAGCGTGTGTGTTGAGTTGTGTGGGCTAGTCTGCCAGTCACAGGGCCAGTCTGTCACCATGGATGACTCCTGTCACGATGGTGTCAGAGATGGCCTGAAATCCCCCTGGGAGAGATAGAGATGTGGGAGAGACAGAAAAGGGGGGAGACAGAGATGTGGGAGAGGCAGAGATGTGGATAGACAGAGATGTGGGAGAGACAGAGATGTAGGAAAGAGAGAGAGAGAGAGAGAGAGAGAGAGAGAGAGAGAGAGAGAGAGAGAGAGAGAGAGAGAGAGAGAGAGAGAGAGAGAGAGAGAGAGAGAGAGAGAGAGAGAGAGAGAGAGATTTCTTCCCAGGTTCCTGCCTTTCTAGGGAGTATTTCCTAGCCAACGTGTTTCTACATCTGCATTGTTTGGGGTTTTAGGCTGGGTTTCTGCATAGCACTTTATGACATGGGCTGATGTAAATAAATATTAATACATTTGATTGATTGATTGATCAAAGAAGGATTTTTAAGTCTTGAGAGAATTGAGACAATGATTGTGTATGTGTGCCATTCAGAGGGTGAAGACTAAAGATTGAGGTGCTTCTGAATACTTCTGAGTACTTCTGAATGCTTCTGGATATGGTTTGAGTGCGTCAAGAACTGCAACACAGCTGGGTTTTTCACACTCAACAGTTTCCCGTGTGTATCAAAAATGGTCCACCACCCAAAACACATCCAACCAACTTGACACAACTGTGTGAAGCACTGGAGTCAACATGGGCCGGCATCACTGTGGAACGCTTTTGACACCTTGTAGAGTACATGCCCTGACAAATTAAGGCTGTTCTGAGGGCGAAAGGGGGTACAACTCAGTGTTTATACAATCAGTCTAAACTGCAAATAAGTTATACAGTAGCCTAACATTCTACTAACCCTACAATGACCTTGACTTTTATAAACCATGGGAAACGAAGAAAGATGAACAGTGACATTTGAATCACCACGGAAGACAAGGTAAAGGCAAATGAGGATTCCTCTGACACAGTAACGTCATACTGTACTGTTTGCATCAAGTAAATAACATGAGACAGACAGACTTTACCAGCGTTCGGAGTAATTATACCACATAATCCTCCAGTATTGTGCCACAGTATCATAATTAATCAAAGCTGGCCAATTCATAAAAAACACAAGAGGTCAAAGATCAAAAAAGAACAGCATTGCGTGTGTGTGGTAAGTTGTGGTTTCCAGAGCAGATGTCAGTCCCATATCTATTTATTTTATTTGTCTGGGCTACAGGCAAACACACTTGGATACGACTGACCTCAGAGAGAGAGAGAGAGAGAAAGAGAGAAAGAGAGAAAGAGAACATCAAATCCTTCACTCAATTTATTCCAGACTATTGATTTAATATAAAATTGTATAAACAGTCCAGGAAGTGGATGCACACAGGTGAATCCAGGTGAAAGCTAGGATCTGCTAACAACCGTTCATCACTCTGCTAGAACAGTCATTTGTCTTTCTCTCACCCTCCATCCATCAGGCCTGCTGTGTGATAAAAGTAATTGTTACATCATCAAAAAGCCCTGTGAGAGAAAGCGAGGAATTTGTCTTTGTAGTTCACTCTCTCTCGTGGCTGTCATCTTGCCTGCAGATAGTTACCCTGCTCTCCGTTCTAACATAGCTGATATTATTGTCCACGGAAAAGAGTGGTATAAAATTATAAAAAAACAGATATGATAAACTCACTTGAGCCAAGTCATTCAGCTAGGGGGAGTCAGTTCCTATGAATAGAAGGCACGTCTCTCTCTCTCTCTCTCTCTCTCTCTCACACATTATCTCTCTCTCTCTCTCCCTCTATCTCTCTCTCTCTCTCTCACACACACACATTCTTTCTCTCTATCTCACATTCTCTCTCTCTCTCTCTCTGTCTCGGTGGTGTGGACAGAAAAAGATGCAGAGCATAGTTTATAACCTACTCAAATGAAATATGATGGACGCAATCTCCCTAAGATGTTAATGGCATAAACAACAGAACAACAATCGAGAAAAGCAATCCCTTTAATTACCACTAAAAGAGGCTAAGAGCACAGCGAGACTTCATGTGGCCTAAATCCAGCGGCATATGCCACCTGCTTCATAGACCTGGAGCAGGGCCAAGCTCTCATGGGACTGAGCCATGGTTAAGACTGTAGCCTATAGTTATGATGCTAACCGGCTAATGGCTGTAGTGTAGCTAACGCTAACTGGCTAATGGCTATAGTGTAGCTAACGCTAACCTGCTAATGGCTGTAGTGTAGCTAACGCTAACCTGCTAATGGCTGTAGTGTAGCTAACGCTAACTGGCTAATGGCTGTAGTGTAGCTAACGCTAACCGGCTAATGGCTGTAGTGTAGCTAACGCTAACCTGCTAATGGCTGTAGTGTAGCTAACGCTAACCAGCTAATGGCTGTAGTGTAGCTAACGCTAACTGGCTAGCTGTGGTACTTCAGTATTTTCTATCCAGCATAGGGGATCAGTTATTAAAGCGAGCAACTGTAGTGGTCATGTTTTAGATTTTTTTTATACAATGCAAAACATACACATACAAATTACATAAGTGAAAAGGGTGTATTCTTATTTATCAGGATGTCTACACCTCTGCTGTTATTTCAGTAGATGGCAGCATAGGCCTCTCCACCCCAACTCCTCTTCTTGGCTGTGTTCCCTTTCATACCCACATCACTGCTGCGAAGCGGAGTTGGGACTTGATTCTGATCGGAATATATTGACTGTTCTCTTTTTTCAGCTTAGAAGACAGGTCCTGAACGAATCAAATGGACTGGTCCTGGATTTTGATCTCCTTACCCCCTGTGCCTTCAGAATGTTAACTTTGATCTGATACAGCTTGGAGATTACCATGCAATGGTATTTGAAGTTCATCTGTTTCACGCCAATCCGATGGCATATTTTCATATCATCTGGTAATATATCTATGCCAAGCTCCTCTGATATCAATTTGACCACATAGCTGGAAAGTTCTCCTTTATATTGTCATATTGTTTTGCCTCAGTCTGTTTTCTTGCTGGCCCAGAGTCATCTTCTGGTGGTCATTCTCAGTTTGTACAATTTCTCTAGGTACCGTTACAGCATAGAAGAGGAGATGCTAATGTTGTTAGCCATCCCTGTCTATGTTTTGGCCTTGCAATGAGCTGAGAGAGTAAGAGCTTTAGCAAATCAAATGAAGTTGTATTGGTCGCATACAAATATTTACAGCGCCTTGCAAAAGTGTTCATCCCCCTTGCATTTTTCCTATTTTGTTGTATTATAACATGCAATTTAAATGGACTTTTATTTGGTTTCATGTAACGGACATACACAAAATAGTCCAAATTGGTGAAATTAAAAATATAACTTGTATCAAAAAACTAAAATAAAAAATAAACGGAAAAGTAGTGCATGCATACAGTTGAAGTCGGAAGTTTACATACACTTAGGTTGGAATCGTTAAAACTAGTTTTTTAACCACTCCACAAATTTCCTGTTAACAAACTATAGTTTTGGCAAGTCGGTTAAAACATCTACTTTGTGCATGACAGAAGTAATTTTACCAACAATTGTTTACAGACAGATTATTTCACTTATAATTCACTGTATCACAATTCCAGTGGGTCAGAAGATGACATACACTAAGTTGACTGTGCCTTTTAACAGCTTGGAAAATTCCAGAAAATTATGTCATGGCTTTAGAACCTTCTGACAGGCTAATTGACATCATTTGAGTCAATTGGAAATGTACCTGTGGATGTATTTCAAGGCCTACCTTCAAACTCAGTGCATCATGGGAAAATCAATAGAAATCAGCCAAGACCCCAGAAAACAAATTGTAGACCTCCACAAGTCTAGTTCAACCTTGGGAGCAATTTCCAAACGCCTGAAGGTACCATGTTTATCTGTACAAACAATAGTACGCAAGTATAAACACCATGGGACCACGCAGCCGTCATACCAATCAGGAAGGAGACGCGTTCTGTCTCCTAGAGAAGAACGTACTTTGGTGTGAAAAGTGCAAATCAATCCAAGAACAACAGCAAAGGACCTTGTGAAGATGCTGGAGGAAACAGGTACAAAAGTATCTATATCCACAGTAAAATTAGTCCTAAATCGACATAACCAGAAAGGCCTCTCAGTAAGGAAGAAGCCACTGCTACAAAACCGCCAAAGAAAAGCCAGGCTATTGTTTGCAACTGCTGCACATGGGGACAAAGATCGTGCTTTTTGGAGAAATGTCCTCCGGTCTGATGAAACAGAAATAGAACTGTTCGGCCATAATGACCATTGTTATGTTTGGAGGAAAAAGGGGGATGCTTGCAAGCCGAAGAACACCATCCCAACCGTGAAGCACGGGGGTGGTAGCATCATGTTCTGGGGGTGCTTTACTGCAAGAGGGAATGGTGCACTTCACAAAGTAGATGGCATCATGAGGGAAGAAAATTATGTGGATATATTGAAGCAACATCTCAAGACATCAGTCAGGAAGTTAACGCTTGGTCGCAAATCGGTCTTCCAAGTGGACAATGACCCCAAGCATACTTCCAAAGTTGTGGCAAAATTGCTTAAGGACAACAAAGTCAAGGTATTGGAGTMGCCATCACAAAGCCCTGACCTCAATCCTATAGAAAATTTGTTGGCAGAACTGAATTAGTGTGTGCGAGCAAGGAGGCCTAAAAACCTGACTCAGTTATACCAGCTCTGTCAGGAGGAGTGGGCCAAAATTCACCTAACTTATTGTGGGAAGCTTGTGGAAGGCTACCCGAAACGTTTGACCCAAGTTAAACAATTTAAAGGCAATGCTACCAAATACTAATTGAGTGTATGTAAACTTCTGACCCACTGGGAATGTGATGAAAGAAATAAAAGCTGAAATAAATCATTCTCTCTACTATTATTCTGACATTTCACATTCTTAAAACCTCTAACGAGTCACAAACACGGATCCGGGATCCCCCCCATCAAAAAAGCTGACTAGCATAGCCTAGCCTAAAGCCACAGGGATATCATATAATAAAATGTTCATGAAATCACAAGTCCATGACACCAAATGAAAGATACACATCTTGTGAATCCAGCCATCCTTTCTGATTTTTAAAATGTTTTACAGGGAAGACACAATATGTATTTCTATTAGCTAACCACCATAGCAAAAGACACAACTTTTTTTCCCCACCATTTTTTTCCTGCATAGGTAGCTATCACAAATTCGACCAAATAAAGATATAAATAGTCACTAACCAAGAAACAACTTCATCAGATGACAGTCTGATAACATATTTATTGTATAGCATATGTTTTGTTTGAAAAATGTGCATATTTCAGGTATAAATCATAGTTTTACATTGCAGCCACCATCACAACTCTCACCAAAGCAACTAGAATAACTACAGAGAGCAAACGTGAATTACCTAAATACTCATCATAAAACATTTATGAAAAATACACAGCGTACAGCAAATGAAAGACAAAGATCTTGTGAATCCAGCCAATATTTCAGATTCTTTAAGTGTTTTACAGCGAAAACACAATTTAGCATTATATTAGCTTACTACAATAGCCAACCACACAACAGCATTGATTCAAGCCAACAGTAGCGATAACGAATAAACCAGCAAAAGATATACATTTTTTCACTAACCTTCTCAAACTTCTTCAGATGACAGTCCTATAACATCATATTACACAATACATATATTGTTTGTTCGAAAATGTGCATATTTAGCGGCACAAATCGTGGTTATACAATGAGAATAGTAGCCAAGCTGCCAACAAAATGTCGGGAGAAATCTTGGGAGAGGCACCTAATCTAATCAATATCTAATCATAAACTTGACWAAAAAATACAGGTTGGACAGCAAATGAAAGATACATTAGTTCTTAATGCAACCGCTGTGTTAGATTTTTAAAATTAACGTTACTACGACATACAGCGTGCGCTAAAGCGAGACCGCACCGAAATTAATGGCCGAATAATAGTTTTACATTTTTCAACAGAACAACGAATTAACATCATAAATAGTTCTTACTTTTTGATGAGCTTCCATCAGAATCTTGTGCAAGTGGTCCTTTGTCCAGAATCATCGTTGCTCGGTTGTAGATTGCCGTCTTCAACTTAGGAATTAGCAGCAAACATTAGCCATGTGGCGAAGACGTGTCCAACTCACCATAACGCAGGACAAAGAAATATCCGAAAATCGCAATATACTGATATAAACTGATATAACTCGGTTTAAAATAACTACATTATGATGACTTTAACACCTATATCGAATAAAATCAGAGCCGGATATATCTAAGGCCTATAACGAGAGCTTTTCAGAATGCCATCCTGAGGTTCGCCATGACGAACGTTGAAAAGAGTGCACCCCCGGTTCCATGAGCCTTTATATGGCCTCAGATCTGCCTAGCAACACAATTCCAATTCTCACTGCTTACCGACATCTAGGGGAAATCGTATGCAGTGCATGTCGACTCATAGATCACATGCAATTTAATAAACTGACCCTGGAACAGAGCATCGATTTCAGATTTCTCACTTCCTGACAGTAAGTTAGCTGCAACTTGAGTTCTGTTTCACTCACAGATATAATTCAAACGGTTTTAGAAACTAGAGAGTGTTTTCTATCCAATAGTAATAATAATATGCATATTGTACGAGCAAGAATTGAGTACGAGGCAGTTTAATTTGGGAACAAATTTTTACAAAGTCGAAATGGCGCCCCCCTATTGACAAGAAGTTAACCCTGTTATTAGAAGGATATTGTATTGGTCATGGCTCCCGAGTGGCGCACAATGGGATTGCCTTGCAGTTCTCCAGCTGCATCCACTGAAATAACGGTGGGCGCCACTCGGGAGCCATGAGTTTCAAGTCACGAGAGCAGGGGGCACGTTCAAACTAAAACAATGTAACCAATAATGGTGTGAAAAATGCACCTTTGATATGAATTCAGGGGGCATATATTATTACATTTTAAAGCATTAGACCTCTCACCAAAGGTGTCACTCAAACGTTATACTTAAATACAAACTGGATTTAACGAAAAATGACATGAAAACCACACATTTGTAAATCCCAAACTCTGAAAGGAATTGAAAAGTAGATACAAATGATTTGTGACATTGTGGTTACAATAAAGGTGTAAACAAGATGCTGTGTTTTTATTTACAGTAGTGATGGACAGCTGGTGCCATTTTGAAAACAGGTTCAAACACTTGTAGCTGAAGTGTTGAACTAATATTCATGTATGAACTAATATTCATACCAATCTGAACTAATATTCATACCAATCACATCATAACATACCTGCAGACAAGAGACGATGGATAGAGAGAGAGCATGATTAAGCCTTGTTTTTTTTATTCTAACATGGTCAGTCATCATAATCATCAGGAGGTGAAATGCAAAACTGACCTTGGATCATTAACTCTGGGACTACAACATCTCTGTCTGTATTTCAATGTAAAGCATCTCTTTAATAATACTTCCTGTTGACCCAACCAAGTGACCTCTCATCTATGATCATGCTATGCCCTCTGTGTCAGCCAGTTCAGATGTGGGAGGGGTTCAGCAAAACAGCTGATATAACCTAGAGGATTTAGAGAGAAGGGGGAGAGTGATGAAGTGAAGAAGAGAGACTGTTATTGTGTGTGTGTGTGGTCTCACCTGGTGTCGACACTAAGTGGTTACAGAGTACTTTATTCTGAAAAACAGACACACGAGGACAAACAATAGAAGATAATGTCAATAGAATATACTGTATGTGACGCAGACACCGATCGGAGTGTACCTGAAACATTTAAATATAGAGGGCTATGTGTCTCACCACTTGGTTATTGCAAGGCTAACCCCCAGGGAAATCATGACTTGGCAGCAACAGATAGCAACAGATAGTCCAGTGAAAATGGCTGTGTTTATGTGGTGTAAATCTGAAAATTAGCAGCTGACATCTTAAGGTTTTTTAAATTAATGCATGTGAGACAGGTTCCATGTACAACAAGACAGGCAGAGATGAAAAGAGAAAAACAACACACAACAGTTTAATTACCTCTGGTTTTAGACACTTTTGCCAGCAAAAAAAAGCTTCCACGGCCTGTTCCTCGTACACTGAACATCTGGCAATATCTACATTTTCGACCCCTTGATCAGCTCGCTCTCTGAATGTAAAGAAAATAGCTTATTTTTTGTAGATATGAAAGCAATAACTGAGATATGACTACATCTCTGTCTGTATTTCAATGTAAATCTAAAGTAGCAGATGTCATTTTCAGGATACGTCAATACAGCACAGAAAGCTTAATAACTTTTCATGTTCAAAACTGTGCACTCTCCTCAAACAATAGCATGGTATTATTTCACTGTAATAGCTACTGTAAATTGGACAGTGCAGTTAGATTAAAAATCAAATCAAAGTTTATTTGTCATGTGCACCGAATACAACAGGTGTAGACCTTAATGTGAAATGCTTACTTACAGGCTCTGACCAATAGTGCAAAAAAGGTATTAGGTGAACAATAGGCAAGTAAAGAAATAAAACAACAGTAAAAAGACAGGCTATATACAGTAGCGAGGCTATAAAAGTAGCGAGGCTACATACAGACACCGGTTAGTCAGGCTGATTGAGGTAGTATGTACATGTAGATATGGTTAAATTGACTATGCATATATGATGAAGAGAGAGTAGCAGTAGCGTAAAGAGGGGTTAGCGAGTGGTGGGTGGAGGGACACAATGCAGATAGCCCGGTTAGCCAATGTGCAGGAGCACTGGGTGGTCGGCCCAATTGAGGTAGTATGTACATTAATGTAGAGTTAAAGTGACTATGTATAATGGATAAACAGAGAGTAGCAGCAGCGTAAAAAGAGGGGTTGGGGGGTTGGGGGGGACACAATGCAAATAGTCCTGGTAGCTGTTTGATTACCTGTTCAGGAGTCTTATGGCTTGGGGGTAAAAACTGTTGAGAAGCCTTTTTGTCCTAGACTTGGCACTCCGGTATGCGGTAGTAGAGAGAACAGTCTATGACTGGGGTGGCTGGGGTCTTTGACAATTTGTAGGGCCTTCCTCTGACACCACCTAGTGTAGAGGTCCTGGATGGAAGGCAGCTTAGCCCCAGTGATGTACTGGGCCGTACGCATTACCCTCTGTAGTGCCTTGCGGTCGGAGGCCGAGTAATTGCCGTACCAGGCAGTGATGCAACCAGTCAGGATGCTCTCGAAGTTGCAGCTGTAGAACCTTTTGAGGAGCTCAGGACCCATGCCAAATCTTTTTAGTTTCCTGAGGGGGAATAGGCTTTGTCGTGCCCTCTTCACGACTGTCTTGGTGTGTTTGGACCATTCTAGTTTGTTGTTGATGTGGACACCAAGGAATTGAAAGCTCTCAACCTGCTCCAATACAGCCCCGTTGAAGCCCAGACTGGTATTGTTGGTTGTTTTCATTAGGTGATGGAAAATATGGCAATGATACCTGCACCATCTACACGCTGCAAAGACTCCCTAACTCTTCGTGACAGACATATTGTTTTCTATCGTCCTTCTGTAAAAGAAGCTTAACGTTGCCACTGTCATGAAAATGATTATATATCGACTATGAAACAAATATGACATGGCCTCTTATGATGTGCCATAAAGACAGTTGAGGGGTGGCCAGTCCTCTTCTGGCTGTGCGGGTGGAGATTATAACAGAACATGGCCAAGATGTTAAATGTTCATAAATGACCAGCATGGTCCAAATATAATAATCACAGTAGTTGTCGGAGGTGCAGCACTCAGGTCAAGTCAACACCTCAGGAGTAAATGTCAGTTGGCTTTTCATAGCCGATCATTAAGAGTATCTCTACTGCTCCTGCTGTCTCTAGAGAGTTGAAAACAGCAGGTCTGGACAGGTAGCACGTCCGGTGAACAGGTCAGGGTTCCATATCCGCAGGCAGAACAGTTGAAACTGGAGCAGCAGCACGGCCAGGTGGACTGGGGACAGCAAGGAGTCATCATGCCAGGTAGTCCTGAGGCATGGTCCTAGGGATCAGGTCCTCCGAGAGAGAGAAAGAAAGAGAGAAAAAGAGAATTAGAGAGACCATACTTAAATTCACACAGGACACCAGATAAGAGTACTCCAGATATAACAAACTGACCCTAGCCCCCCGACACATAAACTACTGCAGCATAAATACTGGAGGCTGAGACAGGAGGGATCAGGAGACACTGTGGCCCCATCCGATGATACCCCCAGACAGGGCCAAACAGGAAGGATATAACCCCACCCACTTTGCCAAAGCACAGCCCCCACACCACTAGAGGGATATCTTCAACCACCAACTTACCATCCTGAGACAAGGCCGAGTATAGCCCACAAAGATCTCCGCCACGGCACAACCCAAGGGGGGGCACCAACCCAATACTATTTCAAACACACAAAGTCACGTTTTACAGCGCCATTATGGCTATTAGCAGGGCTATATTTTAGCCTTTATGGGCGGCGCACAATTGGCCCAGCGTTTCTCTCCCTCTAAAAACAGAAATACATGTTTTGGCCTTTACAAATACTATTTTGGCCTCCATTCAGATGACAATTGCTCACATTTGATTTTTTGAAGACGAAATGGCCTCCAAAATATCATTATATGTTATCACGTTGATGGCACAGTCATATAGCCTGGCACCTACATAAAGCAGAGTGACTTACTCATTCATGCCTTTGGATCAAAATAAATAAGTGCCAAAATTCTTTCTGATAGTCTTTAACAAAATTGTTTTGGTTATCCTGATCTGGACACCATGTGCAGTATTATAATAGCCCATTGTGGGCTATTAACAGGGCAATATACCTTTACCAACACCTTTCTGTATTTTGGTAATTTGTGGATGGGTGCTCCAGAGTGGATGGGGGCTCCCGCAGTGCAAAATGCGTTGCTACAGATGCAGGTTCGATACCCATGCCAGTTTTAATTTAGAARCCTCCAATGGTCTATATGTAATTATTGGCAGAGAGTCAAGTCATATTTTTCAATATAGTGTAAGCCTACTGTTGGAGACATGAGTCTCACTGGTGTTGAATAATGTGCTGTTAAAAGTGGTGTAGGTCTTATTTATTTAAAGAGCATATTGAAGTTAGAAGCAATAGCATTTGAAGCAATAGCCTAGAACTATTTGAGCACTGTTTCGCACTGCTCTGAGACAAGCATGGGGACTGGTCTTGATAAATCAATGAGATTTTTATTTTCACTGAATCTCCGTTTGGGTATTGGTTAGACTACAATTATACAATTAGGGTGTAGAAATGTTATGCTCTTAGTGTAACCTTTATTTAACTAGGCAAGTCAGTTAAGAACAAACTATTATTTACAAGGACAGCCTACTCCTTCCTCCCCATCGGGGAATTGAACCCCGGTCTCCCACATGCCTGCACGACACGGAGATTCTCTACCTTAATAACCCAGTACTATAGCCTACTCTCGACCGTCATGTTGTACAGGGCCATATTTTCCATTCCGTTCTACCGGAAACCCAGAGGGTTTTTTGTTTTTCTTGGAATAGAAACACCGTAATATTAAGCAAAGGAATTAAGCAACATTTCAAATCAGTCTCGTATACTATGTTTTTACAATAAAATGTTTTAAATTCTCTGGGTCAGCCACTATTGAAGGCTTTCAAATGCTTCTCAAAGATGCCCTCTGGTGGTCAAACTAGCACTAACTAGCATTAATGGGAGCAGCGGTTGACACTTAAATAACGTGCCATAGAACTCTGCGGCACCATGCAAGCTGTGCCGCAGTACTCTGCAACTTTTAAAGGACGAACAACTGTATCTATCGATATCCCAGCACTTCTCACTACTTCCCCAGCTTGGGGGGAGGGATGGAGGGATGCTGACTGGGCTAAATTAGCATCGGCACCCCGGCCAGTCCTATCTGTCATAGCCTGATGCTAATGGCGCTAACAGACCTGTGCCCTCATCTTAGCCAGCCTGGCAGGGGAGATGTGACACAGAAATGAGTTGAAACTAATGATGTTAATGACTCTCAATGCCCCCTGCCAAAATCTCCATCATTAAGACTGTCCCTTTAAGTTTCCACTAAATATGCATATTTTTAAGGGTGTTGGCTGAGTGAGAGTTGGATGAGAGCAGGAGGAAACAAGTGATAGAGAGGATAAAATRATGCAACACACTTAGCTTGCTGATAATTCAAACACGCGCGCACGCACGCACGCACGCACACACACACGCTCACATGCACACAAATCTGCACACATTTAGTTCTAAAAGCAAAAGTATTTTCCCACTGGGTACATACTGGTTGAATCAATGTTGTTTCCACATCATTTCAATTAAATTATGTTGAATCATCGTAGAATAGGCATTGAATTGACATCAGTGCCAATTAGGTTGTGATTCATTGCATAATCTTATTAATGTTTCTTAAGTGCACTGGAAAGGAACTTGTCTCTTTAAATGAACAGCCTGCAAACGAAACATTCCCTATGTGAGAGTTTGCAATCTGCAAAAACTGCAAATCTAAACTGCATTAACGATGCATTTCAACATGTCTGCGTGGGTGAGCTTTTGTGAGGGGGAGAGGCATATCAACAGAATACCAGAGCAAGAGAGAGCAAGACAGAGAAAAACGAGAGAGAGAGAGAGAAGAGAGAGAGAGAGAAGAGAGAGAAGAGAGAGAAGAGAGAGAGAGAGAGAGAGGAGAGAGAGAGAGAGAGAGAGAGAGAGAGAGAGATCATCCAGTAGATGATCAAATCGTTTCAACACAGAGAAACCGTGGCTCATCTCAACTAAAGCTGCAATATGAGCCAGGCAGCAGAATCAAACTATATTACCTTGGAACAAGACACTGTGTATTCTCCCACAGCCCAAATTATAGCCTAGCGACGGGGCTGGAGACCTGGTTCTCTCCACTCTCTCTGTCACTCTCCATATCTCAGAGCCCAGGCTCCACATTAAGACTGACAGACTGGTTCTTCCACCAGGGAGTGAGATCAGAGAAGACATTACATCAAACCACAGTCACAGTTACAGTACTGTACGTGCCCTATTCCTCCACTTTAGTCTTCATCTCAAGCTCTGCTGGATCTATCACTGTATCATTATGACACCACGTTCTGTGACAGTAGTCAATCTGATAGCATTAGCATATTTTTGGGATATTTTTCTCATATTCCATTCGATTCGCTTATGCTGTAGCCCACATACGTAGCAGGCATACTCCTACTGTACAGCTGGAATTATGTTAGCATTCATGAAAGTTGGAAGTTTCTCAATATAATGGACATTACTTTGTATTGCTCAATGAACTTGAATCCATGTTGCTCTCTGAATGACTCCACAGTCCATTGTAGTGGACCCCAGACTTCAGGAATGTCACATTGTTCCATCTTTGTGTGTGTGTGTGTGTGTTGTGTGTGTGTGTGTTGTGTGTGTGTGTGTGTGTGTGTGGTGTGTGTGTGTGTGTGTTGTGTGTGTGTGTGTGTGTGTGTGTGCATGCGTATAGTGTGTGCGTGTGTTTGTTGAATGTGCACTGCTGCTTCAGACGCCTCTTGCAGCCGCCTTATTTGACATGACACAATGATCTTCACCCTAAGAGTATAATCCCTGCCAACCCTCAGAGCACCGTCAGCGATGGCACAGTGCCAAGCAGAGATTCGAGAGCTGGGCATCGTTTCATGGTCGCCCGCTGCTCTGCCAAGGTCAAGTGTATTTAGCCGTGCTTTTTCTCCACTCAATGGGGGGTTTTGTATATTCAGATTCAGATTAAGACATCCATTAATGATCCTCTCAAAGCTATTGTCCCCTGGATGGAAAGTTTAACTCGAGACCACAAAKCTGCAAAGTCTGGGGGATGAAATATGTGGATGTTGTCTAATCTAGAAAAACTTTACGGACATGGGCTGTGCCATGAATACAACGCAGGATARGGAGAGAGACAGAGGCTAGAGACAGGTGGAGAGAGAGAAAGTGTCAGGCAGGTTGTGTCATGCTGATTGAAAGGCATTTAAATAATGTCCAGTGTAGAAGTTCAGTCTGATATAGCAAGCTTAATATCCCTTTAACACTAGAAACAGGAAATATGCTAGAATGCAAATTGTAATGACACAGAATGGAAAGTCTTGAATATGAAACGGAGAGCCTCACACTCTAGGAGCTCCGATACAATACTTTAATAACCAGCGTTTGGACAGACAAGCTGTCTTCATCAGGGTATAATGACAAGCACTGCGGCTCACTAGTTCATATAATTTGAAAGGACACACAGGTGTCTSTAATCATGGCCGGATGTGGCTTGATTTCATTGGTTGATTTACACATATAAATAGAACATATATAAAAGCATGACTGGATAACATACGATCATWGATACAAACATTATTTACAATGGACAGCAAAAACCCAATAATCACAAGAATGGTTTCAAATCAAACTCTACGTTGAGACCAAAGGGAGCTTTAAAGGGGTCTTTAAATTGAAGATCCAGGCTGCCTCTCATTTTAACAATCAATCTCAAGGTCATCCCCTCTTCTAGGTTGGGTGACGTGTTCGATGCAAATATAGCGAAGGAACGAAATAGAGAGGTTCGCTTCCAAAAAGTTGTCTGCCACTGGGTCCATCACGTTTTTGCAACTAACGGTGCTACGATGCTCAGAGATTCTTACTTATAGTTTGCMCTTCGTGTCACCCACATCATTTTTACCACAAGGACAAGTTATAAGTTAACTAACTGCCTTAGTTGAGAACGCGATAACACCTTTGATTGGGATCTGTTTCCCTGTTGYGGYWGTTTGAAGGATCTACTGTCACGCCCTGATCTGTTTCACCTGTCTTTGTGATTGTCACCACCCACCTCCAGGTGTCACCTGTTTTCCCCATCAGTCCCCGGTGTATTTATCCCTGTGTTTCCTGCTTCTCTGTGCCAGCGGTTTTCCTAGCTCCTATTTTTCCCAGTCTCTGTTTTTCCTAGCCCTCCTGGTTTTGACCCTTGCCTGTCCTGACGCCGAATCTGCCTGCCTGACCTCGAGCCTGCCTATCCCCTTGTACTGTTTGGATTCGGACCCTGATCACTGAACCCCTGCCTGTCCTGACCTCGAGCCTGCCTATCGCCTGGTACTGTTTGGACTCTGACCTGGTTTATGAACTCTCGCCTGTCCCTGACCTGCCTTTTGCCTAGCCCTTTTGTTTTAATAAATATCGGAGCTCTACCATCTGCTTCCTGTGTTTGCATTTGGGTCTCGCCTTGTTCCCTTATATCCKCATTTGTAATTGCCATTGCATTGAGCGCAGCCATTACACTTGTAGTTTCCATCCGATTGGGGGCACGAGGAGAAGTTGTGCAGGGGTATTTTGGGCTGGTACATTAAATCAGAGTTTTCAAATTGATCTCTGAGATTTCTGCCCTAATAGAATACGACGAAGGGAGGGTCCGAAAACACATTACCAACACTGTCATCAAATCTTGGAATGTMCCAATGTTCGTGAACGATTCTGTAATTTTTTCAGAGCACTTTGAATAGCACGTAGTAAGAATGCTTCTTTTTGCAAAACTGTCCTTGAAAGAGAATAGGATTTTTTTCTCAATGGTTGTACTGGTCTGACCTTTTTTGTCCCCCCTCTCCTTGAATTTTCTTTGCGTCTCAGCCATGTTTCTGGCGAAATCTGATGTTTTTTGCAAATTCTTTTGATTAGACATAATTGGCTGTYGGGCAAACTGGTTTTCAAAGGATGCGGGTGACAGCTATCAGCCTTTCAACAAACAAAGTGGAACACAGACATCAGAACTATTTACTGTAATATGTTAATAATGTATTTTACTTTTTTTCCCACGTCAACCTGTTGACTGGAGTAAATAAATGAACTTCAACATGCTGTTCTATTTGACAGCATGTTTTTCTGTTGAATTGTGTTTCCTCCAAAATAAATGTATTGTTTTCTACTTAGTCTATAGTCTAACTAAAGGATTAAAACTGCATTGCTTGTTAAAACACAAATCACATGAAATATCTTCACACATGGCAGTAAAAACAGTGCACCACCATACTTAGAGTCTGCACATGAAACACAAAGTCAAACAAGGATACTATCCTGAAGGAAGATGACGGTTCCTGTGTATGGTTTTGACTAGGACATAGTGAGAAGAGTTGGGTTGAAGATAAGGAAAACAAACTCAGTATTGTCCTGTGTTAACCCTCATAAGAGGCATTAGGATAATAGTGACAGTGTTGACAGTGATATTTGAAATGTTTTAAATATCATGTCTTACCTCACATTACCCCAGCAGCCTTAACTAGCTTCCTCCCTAAGCGTTCCATTCCTCCTGAAACTGACCTGAATTATCTGCATTTCAGCTTATAGGAAGTTCTACCCACCCATTGAACATGGAACATTAAGATTATAACATACAAGGAGAGGAGTCCGTCCACTCAGAAGTATCGGGCTTCAGAGTGTGTGTGGAACTGAGGCCAGGGGGAGGAGAGAAGAGGAGAGGACTCCGTCCACTCAGGAGTATTGGGCCACAGCACGTGTCTGTGACTGGGGCCAGGAAGAGAGGAGAAGAGGGGAGGTTGCAAGGAGAGCAGTATGTCCACTCAGGAATATTTGGTCACAGTATTGGGTCACAGCGTGGGTGCAGGACCGTTGGCTGATACCATGAGGACTACCTTTGCCTGACCAGATGCCTATCTCCGTGGTGAGGAGATAGCACTGCTGTGGACCTGAACACCTGCTGCGTCTCGCCTGATTACTTCCAGGAGGATGTTATATACACTGACGGTGGTAGGGTGAAAAAAGGGCACACTCAGCATCTAATGGTACATTCAATAGAATGTCCTGGCGTTAGTGTATAATGTAACCTAGGGCTTCTGTAATGGGGTAGAATAGACTAATATGAAATGCAAGTTCACGTTAAGGCTTGAGCGTATAGCTACATTCGGGATCAAGCAAAGTGTGTGAAGATGTGCGTGTACGCATATGTATAAATGTGACATTATTAGGGAGTCATCTAAAGAAATATCTAAAGAGAGATTCACTGCTCCAGTGCCTATAGTCCTTTCTACCTTCGGTATATCTAAGGGTGTATATTCTGGAAGCACTGCTCTGACAGCTAGTTGACGACACAGCCTGATAGATGATAGATAGTCTGTTTGTAATATTATCCCTGTGAAAGCCACACTCAAGTCATCACACTTCACTAATGAAGCGAATGCAGGGGCTCTTGACTAGACATTAGAAGAAATTCCAAATGAGCTAATTTCAGACACGGGTTCTTTTTAAATGTTGTTTTATGTTTGGGATGAAAGTGGGTGGATATCTGCCACTGTGGMAGGATATGAATGACAGGCTATGTTATCTACTTCCAGAAAGAGGGATTTCTGCATACTGAGTGACGGATGTTTAAAGTTTTCAGTTTTAATGTCACATGCACAAGTATAGAGAAATGCCTTTCTTGCAAACTCAAAGCCCAACAATGCAATAATCGATAACAATTTAAAACTACAATAAAAACACGAGAAATAAGAAGAAATATGAAGAACACAATAAGTAASTAAGCATTACTATATACAGGGTCAGTTCCAATACCKTATTTACAATGTGCAGGGATACTGGAGTGATGGAGGTACAGTTGAAGTCGGAAGGGTACATACACCTTAGCCAAATACATTAAACTCCGTTTTTCACAATTCCTGACATTTAATCCTAGTAAAAATTCCATGTCATTAGGTCAGTTACGATCACCACTTTATTTTAAGAATGTGAAATGTCAGAATAATAGTAGAGAGAATGATTTATTTCAGCTTTTATTTCTTTCATCACATTCCCAGTGGGTCAGAAGTTTACATACACTAAATTGTATTTGGTAGCATTGCCTTTAAATTGTTTAACTTGGGCCAAACGCTTCAGGTAGCCTTCCACAAGCTTCCCACAATAAGTTYGGTGAATTTTGGCCCATTCCTCCTGACAGAGCTGGTGTAACTGAGTCAYGTTTGTAGGCCTCCTTGCTCGTACAAGTTTTTTCAGTTCTGCCAACAAATGGTCTATTGGATTGAGGTCAGGGCTTTGTGATGGCCACTCCAATACCTTGACTTTGTTGTCCTTAAGCCCCTGTGTTCATTGTGGCGGAGGCGGAGGTGATGTTGCCTACCTTTGCCACCTGGGGTCGGCACGTCAGGAAGTCCAGGATCCTGTTACAGAGGGAGGTATTCAGAACCAGGGTCCTAAACTTGGTGACGAGTTTGGAGGGGASAATGYGGTTGAACGCTGAGTGTAGTCAATGAACAGCATTCTCACATAGGTATTCCTCTCATCTAGGTGGGTGAGGGCAGTGTGGAAAGCAATTAAGATTGCGTCATCTATGGATCTGTTGGGTTAGTATGCAAATTGGATTGGTTCTAGGGTGTCTGGGATAGTGGAGTTATTGTGTGCCATAACCAGCCTCTCAAAGCACTTCATGATTACAGAAGTGAGTGTTACAGGGTGGTAATCATTGTGGCATGAAGCCTTAGAGTTCTGAGGAACAGGGAGGATTGTGGTCTTCTTAAAACATGTGGGGATTACAGACTAGGACAGGGAGAGATTGAACCTTTCCGTGAATATGCCTGCCAGCTGTTCTGTGCATGCTCTTAGAACGCGCCCTGGAATATCGTCGGGCTGGCCTGATTAAATACCTTTTTCACGTTGGCCTCGGATTGCGAGATCATCCAATCCTCTGGGTCGGTGACGGTCCTCACACCAGGCTCGATGTTATTGTTTTCAAAGCGTGCATAAAATGCATTGAGTTCATCTGGTACAGAGGCATCGTTGGGCAGATCATGGCTGGGTCTTCCTTTGTAGRCCCTAATGGACTGTAGCCCCTGCCACATGCTGCGGGTGTCGCAACCTGTGTAGTATGATTTGACCTTATTCCTATATTGTCCATTCGCTCGTTTAATGACTTTGCGGAGGGCCTAGCGGGACTTCATGTACTTATTCCTGCCGTATCCTCAGGGTTGTCTACGATAGCTCTGTGTGCTGTAGCCCTGTTCTTTAGTTTAGCTCCAATCTCTGTGTTAATCCAGGGCTTTTGATTGGGGAAGCAGTGAACCCTCACRGTGGGGACAACGTCGCTGATACATTTTCTAATGAAGCAAGTGACTGAGGTGGTTAGCTCAACAATATTATTGGCGGAGTCTCTAAACATATTCCAATCAGCGCTAGCAAAGCAGCCCTGTAGCATCATCTCTGATTCTGGTGACCGTTTCTCAATGGAGCGAGTCGCGGGTACTTCCTGTTTGAGTTTCTGCTCGTAAACAGGAAGCGAGATTACAGAGTCATTATCTGATTTGCCAAATGGTGGATGAGGCAGGTTCTTGTATGCTTGCTTGTGGGTAGAATAACAGTGGTCTAGGACTTTATCGCCCCTAGTGGCGTTGGATACATGTTGATGGTGTCTTAGTGACGCAAAATTAAAATCGCCGGCAACCAGAAAAGCAGCCTCTGGATGTAGGTTTTCTTGTTTGTTTATAGCCTTGTACAGTTTGTTTTAAGTGCCAACTTGTTATTTTTCTTATCCTGAGGTGGAATGTATACACCCGTCTCGATAACACCCAAGACTGGTGAACAGTGGGTCGACACTTCCACCGCGCTGGAGTTAGAACACGCGCTGGAGTTAGAACACGCGCTGGAGTTAGAACACGCGCTGGAGTTAGAACACGCGCTGGAGTTAGAACACGCACAGGAGTTAGAACACGCGCTGGAGTTAGAACACACGCTGGAGTTAGAACACGCTCTGGAGTTAGAACACGCTCTGGAGTTAGAACCCGCGCTGGAGTTAGAACACGCGCAGGAGTTAGAACACGCGCTGGAGTTAGAACACGCGCTGGAGTTAGAACACGCGCTGGAGTTAGAACACGCGCTGGAGTTAGAACACGCGCTGGAGTTAGAACACACGCTGGAGTTAGAACACGGTTGGAGATGATGTAGAGGCAAACCCCTCCCCCCCTCGACTTCCCCGACTCCACTGTCCTGTTAGCCCGGTGCATGGAGAATCCATGGAGTTGGACAGCCATGGGAGGTATCTTGTCCGAGACCCATGTTTCAGAAAAGCAAAGAATATTGCAGAGTCCCGTTGGTAGAAAATCGGCGATTATCCATCTTATTATCGAGTGACTGTATATTGGCCAGTAGAATGGAGGGAAGAGGTGGCCGGTTTTCCCTTTGCCTTAATCTTGCCAGGATTCCACCGCCCGTACCTCTGTAACACCGGCTTTTCCTTTTGGGTAGCACGGAAGCTGGGTATAAATTACAGAGAGCCCAGATGTGTGGAAGTTGAATGCGGAATTGAGGTAAGTAACTGCTGATCTGATGTTTAAAAGTTCTTATTGGTTGTAAGAAATAATAGCGAATACCTTTCATGAAAATAATGTAAAAATAAACAACAAAATAATCACCATAGAGTAAAGCTGGCTCAGACCTTGCAAAAGGGCAGCCATCCAGTACCGCCCCGTCTTTGTATTAAGGTGTTACTGGAAACACAGACAGGACGACATGGAGGTGGGCCCTGTCCTCGAAACTCATCGACATCTCTAAATGTCTGAAATCTCTGACTTGAAACCGAAACACTGAATTGAATCTTGCTATAAATACATATATCCACCATGTTGATGTAGAAAACATCTGGTGTTGAAAGTCAAGCCAGCGATGAGAGCTTCTTTTCTCTCCTTGTCGTTGGCTGTTTTGCTTTCTGGAGCATGCAGGGCTGGAGGCCATCTTGTAAAGCACACACCTGAGTTAGGGTGCCAGGGGCAGCCGGGGATCAGGTGTGACTAATCTTCCACCTCTCACTGGACATCACCCCTCCGTGTGCTTCATCTTTATCTCAGAGTCTGGAAACTCCGCTCAGGTATCATAGCTTGTAGTGTGTGTGTGTGTGTGAGTGTGTGTGTGTGTGCTGTGTGAGAGAACACACTGCGTATGCATTCATGTATAGTGTGTCTTTATGTTAATTGGCCCTTTTGGGTAATTGTGAATTGGTTCACTAATGAACGCTTCAGTTCTCACTAAGTAGTCAATGTTCAATTACCAGATAACATAAAGATATGACTTCAGGCTATCCTGCTACATCTTGAGGCTAACCCATTTTCTCCACTGAGACTGTCCCCTTCGTCTGAAGAGGCTGTGAGCAGCAGGTTAGTAGCACTCTGCTCCTCTCCTGTCTCGTGTTAGAGACGCTTTAATAAGTCAAGAAGGCATAAGGCAGTACTCAGTATAGAGCTGAGAGTTAAATTACTCACTTCAAAGCTTGTCTGCTCTTTAACAGTAAAGCAGACTATTAGGCCCCTTTTAGAGCGGTTCTCACTGTCGTTTTCTTTAGTGGGCCCCGCTCGGCCCTATAAATGTCCCTCTCATTATCGCCAGGCGTCTGCCTAGTTGCCTGTAGTTGCTTTCCCTTATTTCCTCCTCTTTTTTATGGTCTGTGTTTCCTTTCTCCCCATCAGTTGAGTCAGTGTAATTTAGGGAGACTCAGTTAAGGATCTTTTGCTCTCCTTAGTGGTTTAAAGTGTCCTAAAGGGGGTTCCTCAGCGTTTTACAGCACCCGAGGAAGATGGAGGATCAAGGACAGAACAGCTGCAGACAATAACAGAAGAAATTGGTGCAGAGGGGGGTAGAGGAGGGACACAGCCTTAAAAAGAGAGTTAAAAACACACAGGGAACATCATTACTGCAGTTTTGTTACTGCTTACTGTCCAGCAGGACCTCTGGCTCGACTCCAGCAGGCAGCACTGCAGGGGAAACAACGTTAGATTGATGTTATAAATTGGTGCAAATGGGATGCAAATGTGTCTGACATACTATTAAAGTCTTTTGACAGTTGAAATTGGATCAACGTCTATATGACAGGTATGAGTGATGCTGAAAAAGACAGATTTGGATTTGCTAGCCTGTGTCTCAGACTTCATTTGTGTTATCAGGAAGTAGAGATATAGAATGGCACTAAGAGAGAGGGAGAGAGAGACACAGTGAAAGGAATGGAAAGAGGGAGAGATGGAGACAGAGAAAGAGGGGAGACATACAGACAGAGAGAGAGAGAGAGAGAGCGAGAGAGGAGTCGGTCAGTCTTCCAGCTGTCAGGTTAACACACTGGAGACATGAGAAAGCACCACTGTGTCCACGCCATGGATGCCATTAGTCCAATATTCCTGCTCCAGCTTTCCTACACCCCTCCACTTAGAACGCAGGAGATGAAGGGAGGGGTGGCACAGAGAGAGATGAAAAAGAGAGAGAGAGAGACAGAGATAGAATATAAAAGAGAGAGGGGAGTCTAATTTAGGTCATGGCTGACACTACGACTCCAGCACCTAGGTAGAGGATGGCAGGGAGGCTGGCCCAGGAATGGGGTCAGTGGCTGGCAAGACACAGCCCTGGTCTGATGCGCTCCAGAAGACCAAAGAGTCCCCAGTGAATCACCTAACCTCAATCACTAGTCATTAGGAATCAAATGAGTTTCTGTTTGTTGTGATGTTTCCCTACTATAGGAATTCCGACTACGCAGTAATACTACTGACCAGAGGTGGGGAGATAGGCTACTAACCAGGACACTTGGTTGAATAAAATGTGTTTGCAAAAACATGCATTTCATGATGTATATCTTTTCTATAATAGACCATGTACCATCTACAGGCAGACTCTTCTCTGTTGGATGAGGGTGTGTTGTGATCAATTGTCATGGTGATGAATGAGATACAGTAGGTCGATCCCCTAAGGTATAGAATCAGAGTAATAACTTCAATTTACCCCAAGGCCAAACGCAGCCAACCATGTTCTGGGGAGTGCTCTCTCTTTCTCTCTGGCATCAACCAAACAGACCAACACTCATACTCACTCAACACACACACACACACACACGTTAGCACCACAATTACTTTGGAATTGATGGGCTGGCCCCTGTCTAAACTTGTTCAGACCTGGGCAAGAAGGGCCAAATGAATCCTGACTTTGATATGAAAAAAAATTGCGGGAGCTGCCCAGGTCAATTTTTCATTCCTTCTACTTCTCTCGTTCCTCTCTCTCCTCTCTCCTCCCTCCATCACATCTCCTTTAGAGTGAGGTTTGAGGGCGGAAGGGGGATAAGAAGAGGGGGGTGGGAGTGGGGAGGAGAGGGCTAGGAAGATGGGCCGTGGGATAGGGAGAGATGGGGTTGAGGGTTGTGGTCGAGGGTGTGGAGGTTGAGCGTCGTGGGTAGTGGGATGATGAGGAGCGGGGGTAGGCAGGGGTGATGAAAGAAAAAGGGGGAGAGAGGGCCACATTAGATCAGCCTAACACTTGATCGGTATTATGTTCCACTTGACCCAATTACAGGAGAGAGAGAGAGAGGGGCAGCCCAAAGAGAGTGATTATCCCATGACCACACACACGCGGGGGGGGGGGGGAGCTGAGATGGGAGAGAGGGGAAGGGTTGAGTCTTAGTGAGCCCATTTTGATCCAGTTTTTGAAATGGTTGTCGTTGCTGTTTGTTGTATGTTCGATGACAGAGACAAAATGTTCTCCCTCTATCGCTCTGTCCTTCTTGTTTAGTCTAGTGTGTATGTGCACAAGATATGTTTGCATGAGTGCAGGTGTGTGTAATCGTGGCACTCAGGGGCAAATCCCTGACCTATAGCCTTATTTAGTTGATTGTCCTTGATTGTCCTTTGCTCTGTGATTCATATGTAGCCAGGTGGTAAAAGCACGTAGCTGTATTAATTTAAATCCACTAGATGGCACTGTCCCTTTAGAAGACCCATAATAATGTGTGCAAGCCATTTTGGGATTGCACATTGGCAGTGTGTTTGAGTGAGAGCAAGCAATTACACTGGCGAGCTGTTGAAATCCATTGTGTCCAACTCTACTTTTGATAGGTAAATAATACTTTTTATCTTAGTCTTGTACCAGAGTATATCATATTTTGGGTCATATGCAGTGTGTAAGAGTTTGTTTTTGTAGTATTTATGTCAGGTGGTCATGTTAGCCTGTTGATACTTTAGCTTCTTGCTAGCTGAATACCAGTGCTCTCAGAACCACTTTGTGGAGTTGATGATAACATTATTTGAAGCGTGAGTAATTATCAGAATTACATTCTATTTCCTGTAAAGCTTCAGGCTGTAGTATTTCGTTTAATTTTTGAATTGTAACTTATCTGTTTATGACATTTTCCCCAGTGCAGTATGGGAGAGATGATGGTATACTGTTCCATGTGAGGTTAGGGTATCATGTGGACAGTGTTTGTAAAAATGTATATTGTTATATGACAAAATGTATTTTTGTTTTTCATGCGCAATGTCATTTTGTTTATGGACATCTTGTACCCAGATATTTGAAATGTTAGAAGGTCCATTCTAACTGTGAACATTGTGATCTCTTTATTTTCTTGTGTTTTTATAGAAAGGAGAGTTACTACTGTTTATGCATTTCACTTTGTACTTATTTTACTCAGATTGTTTTTATGCACTTTACTGACAAATGTATATCACTTGATTGTGATTTAGACTGAACTTAACTTTATCTGTCATCCTCCTCTCCACTGTCTCTCTGACGTCCTCTCCTCCTCCCCTCTGTCTCTCTGACCTCCTCCCTTCTACTCCCCTCTCTCTACCTTACTCTCCTTCTCTCCCCTCTTCTCTGACCTTTCTCTCTCTTCTCTCCTCTCCTCTGACCTTCTCTCTCCTCTCTCCCCTCTCTCTGACCTTCTCTCCTTCTCTCCCCTCTCCCTGACCTTCTCTCCTTCTCTCCCCTCTCTCTGACCTTCTCTCCTTATCTCCCCTCTCTCCGACCTCTTCTCCTTCTCTCCTCTCTCTCTGACCTTCTCTCCTTCTTCCCCTCTCTCTGACCTTCTCTCCTTCTCTCCCCTCTCTCTGACCTTCTCTCCTTCCCCTCCTCTCTACCTTCTCTCATTCTCTCCCCTCTATATGACCTTCTCTCCTTCTCTCCCCTCTTCTGACCTTCTCTCCTCCTCTCCCTCTCTCTGACCTTCTCTCCTTCTCTCCCCTCTCCATGACCTTCTCTCATTCTCTCCCCTCTCTCTGACCTTCTCTCATTATCTCCCCTCTCTCTGACCTTCTCTCCTTCTCCCCTCTCTCTGACCTCTCTCCTTCTCTCCTCTCTCTCTGACCTCCTCTCCTCCTCTCCCTGTCCCTCTGACCTCCCTCTACTCTGTCTCTCTGGCCTCCTCCTCTCTCCTCTCTGTCTTCCTCTGCTCCTCTCCCTTGTCTCTCTGACCTCCTCTCCTCCTCTACCCTGTCTCTCTGTCTTCCTCTGCTCCTCTCCCCTGTCTCTCTGACCTCCTCTCCTCCTCTCCCGTCTCTCTGATCTCCTCCTCTCTGTCTCCTCTCTGTCTCCTCTCCTTCTCTCCCTGTGCTCTCTGACCTCATCTCCTCCTCTCCCCTGTCACCCTGAACTCTCCTCTTCTCCTCTGTCTCTCTTACCTCTCACGCCAAGTAAAGTTCACCCTAGTCTGACTTCCTCAACGACTTGGACAAAGACAACTCCTCCCCTCCGCTCTCTCTCTCCAACAGGGACTCACACATAAATAGTGGCGCTTCACACAGACCTCATGAAACCATCGGAAAAACGTAATGTCTCCTATTGATCGGTCCCCTGATCTTTTCCCCAACCCCCTGGGTCGGCATTAGTATCGAGGAGGAGCCCTGCCTACTATAGAGCAGCCGTCTCCATGCCCTTTCAAAGAGGGAGAATTAGATGAAGTGTTATCTGCAACCCTTCCTCTCCATACCAACACACAGAGACAGTGCTGAGGTTGTGTACTCCAAGGGCTATGAGTGCTACCGTCTAAATTCGTTTTGGAGTCTCTAATAAGTCTCACTTTCCAGTATAATGTCCCTTTCAGAATCTCTAACTCTGTCATCTGCATCCCAGAGTAGTTTGAAAGTGTCTTAGAGACACAGATCAGGTTAACTTTTATTATATCTGGAAATATTAGATTAGATTAAAAAGGCCCTAAATTACCACTAGGGGACGTCCACTGAGTATGCCATTCATTAGGAACACCTTCCTAATAATGAGTTGCACTTGGTAGTAGGTGCACTTGTTCCTGCAGAACATTCACCTTTCCCAGCTATCATCTCTGTCTCTAGCTGTCTGATTCTGGAAACTCCAAATATCATGTTAAGGGAAGGCTGTATAGGAGAGGCTGACATTTAATCAGACATCTCCAGCCTCAAAGAGCCTCACACTGCTTGTGAATGGAGGATAAAGAACAGGACAGAAAGAGTCAGAAGAGCTAAGAAAAGGAGAGCTGGCTGGCCCAGACGAAAGAGTCCTTGACCTTAGAGTTGGGGTCAATCTTCAGTGTTACCTCCAGTTGAGATGTGGTAATGAACAGTCAGTTTGTATAAGGGCCGCTTCCAAACTAGGCCACGGYAGAAAAAGAGAGAGAGAGAGAGAGAGAGGGATAAAAAAAAGAGTCGACTCGCCACTCTCCTTATCCAATCTCTGATCAAGGTGAGTCACTCACTCCGAAGGTTGAAACCGAGAAGTCAGAACATGGGAATGTCAGACCATCACAGGGTAAAACCTGGCGCACAGACCGTGTTTACAGTCTGAGCTGCTTCCCTCTCTGCCACAAACAAGAGTGACTTTGTTGTAGAAAATATGACGTGTGTATTTGGAATAGAAAAGTTTTCCCCCCTTCTGTCACACCAGAGATATTCGAATTCATGACATGGGCCCACATAATGGGTTGCAGGGAACACTGTGAAGAGAAAAGGAGCAAGATTAGAAAATGAGGGGGAAAAGTAAACTGAAAAGCGACCACACATCTAATTACATTTCAAGCTAAAAGCATTGTTTGTCATGCATCCCTGTGAAATATTCATACATTGATTTGCACGAGCAGGCACAATGTCTACACGTGAGACGTCAAGTAGAATTKAAAAATATATATTTTATCATATTTTAGTCTGCCCAATGGTAGCAGACAGGATAATGCATTTTCCTACTTTCTCACAGATTTACAAAGCCATAGTTACTGTAAAATGCAATTGTATTAATTTGTCTCTCAACAGCTACAGTAGAAGAGACAACTCTGTAGTAAACCATACGGCGCGGTATATTATGTGGGTGCTGAAGTTGCTACTGAGTAGAGTTATATTCTGAAGCACCGCAGGCTGCCTCAAGAACATCAAGCCATGCTGTTTATTGATCTGATGGATCTGTTTATTAGTATGTATTCATGTGTTTTCCTGACTTGACCTGCATTTGATCTAATATTCCTCATATCAACCTGATGGGCATCAAAGAGGAAAGCATTGATTTCTGTGTGGGTCACTGAAAACACACATTGCATCTTGAAATGACGTTGAACGGCCTGGTCGGGGGTTGCAGTGGACAAAGTCGTGCGAAGGAGAGCATTAAAGTAGGTTTTAAGTTCTACACACTCCACAGGTGGTTGGTGGTACCTTAACTGGGGAGGACGGGCTCGTGGTAATGGCTGGAGCAGAATAGGTGGAATGGTATCCAATACATCAAACACATAGTTTCCATGGTTCCAAGTGTTTGATGCCATTCCATTTGCTCTGTTCCATCCATTATTATGAGCCGTCTTCCCCTCAGCAGCTTCCACTGGTACACTCCCTGTGACAGAATGGTTTGGATCGCATTGTAATACTTCTTTGTTTTATTAAATCACTAAGCAAATGCTTTGTGTTTCTCTAAATAGTCTGCTCTTGTTCCATTATCATCAGCCCAGACCGGTAGCACAACCAGTGCGAGAGMCATTCGACACGACAGCATCTTTAAATATTTAACTTCCTGGGTCAGAGCGGAGAGAGGGATCGCACTTCGTAAATAAGTAGTAAACAAAAAAAGGAAAACAGTTTAGAGGGGAGATTAGTCCCGGCTAAAAGTGTAACGATGCCTCACTGTTCCAGCCTGCATAATTTAGTGGCCATGCAATGTCCGACCGAGTCCAGGCCTCTCCGGATTGAGACATCATTCCATAGAGCGCCAAGGAAAGAGGGAGAGGGAGAGGAGAGAAGCCGCCTGGCTCCGTTTTGCTCGGGCTCTGTCTGAGCAAATCACAGTACCGTGTTTACAACGGAGCTAGTTTTCCCAGAACGCACTTTGCATTTTAATGAAGCCCTTGCCTGCATACTAAGTGCACATTAAGCCGGTGCAGTGGGGGCGAGTGGAGCGATACATTACGGTCAAAGTGAAACAGCCTCTTCAAATGTTTTAACTAACAAAAGCAGAAGTTTTGGGGCTTCTGTGTGAGTTTGGTGAGATGCAGGGTGGTGGTGGTGGTTGTGGTTGTTGTGGTTGTTGTGCTGGTGGTTGTGGTGGTGGTGGTTGTTGTGGTGGTGGTGGTGGTGGTTGTGCTGGTGGTGGTGGTTGTGCTGGTGGTGGTTGTGGTTTGGTGGTGGTGGGTTGTGCTGTGGTGGTTGTGCTGGTTGTTGTGGTGGTGGTGGTTGTGCTGGTGGTGGTGGTTAGGATGGTGGTGGTGGTGGTGTTTGTGGTGGTGTTGTGGTGGTGGTTGTGGTGGTGGTGGTGTGCTGGTGGTGGTGGTTGTGGTGGTGGTTGTGCTGGTGGTTGTGGTGGTGGTGGTTAGGATGGTGGTGGTGGTTGTGCTGGTTGTGGTGGTGGCTGTGGTGGTGGTTGTGGTTGTGGTGATGGTTGTGGTGGTGGTGGTTAGGATGGTGGTGGTGGTTGTGCTGGTGGTGGTGGTTGTGCTGGTGGTTGTGGTGGTGGTGGTTAGGATGGTGGTGGTGGTTGTGGTGGTTGTGGTGGTGGTGGTTGTGCTGGTGGTTGTGGTGGTGGTGGTTGTGCGGTGGTGGTGGTTGTGGTGTGTGGGTGGTTGCTGGTGGTGGTGGTTGTGGTGGTGGTTGTGGTGGTGGTTTGTGGTGGTGGTAGTTGTGCTGCTGGTGGTGGTTGTGCTGGTGGTGGTGGTTGTGGTTGAGCTGGTATTACGGATGATGAGGAATCAAAGAAGTAATTGACGACGAAGAGGCTGGCTCATAAGTGATTCTGGGTATGATAGTGTCAGTATTAAAGCACTGTTAAATGCCCCATTATTAAGAGATATGACCCAGATAATCCACAGTATTTCCAACCCTCCTACTCTTCTATTCCTGAAGAATTCKTGGTTTCCTTGGAGACAACCAGGGAGCATCGGTGGGATGGCAGACGCCAGGTCTCTTCAGGCTCAAGCGGGAAGGATCCTGCTGTGGCCAAAACCCTCTCTGGAGTGCCTGGAATCCAATCTGACACAGATTTTTCCATCGCCCAGTCGGAGCCAAACACCGGCCGACAGGATCAAGCACTTCCTGCAGGCCCTGCATTAGAGTCATATTGATAGGAGTCTCAGACTGCTAGATCCCTGCATTAGACACTACAGGGCAGAAGAAAGACTGACCAAGGAAGGCTTTGTTTATTCATTGTTTTTTCAAGGCCTTGTTTATTCATGAACTCAAAAACACTCAAATTGGCTTCCTGTTATTCGGAAAAATGTCCGAAATATGCACATTGTTTAGAATAATGCTATACATTCCCATTTCATAATTAAGCTTCAGCTTAATCTGTTCCTTCTGGAAATGTGTGGCCGTGTCCGAATACCCATTTTTGCGTCTTAAATAGTAGACAGACTTTTTTTTAATAGTACGTGACATTTCSAAAAATCAAGTATACTTTAAGTGCCCGGATGTCATACTAATTTCGGCTTTGGCAACAGCTGATCAATTACATATGGGGATGCGCTACCCAAATCAACGAATAGTGGGAAACAATCACGGATGACGCATTCTCAGCATGCGAAAATAGAACGTTTTATAGTAAGTGAATTTTCAAAAATCGAGTACGCTGTAAACAATGCATCGGAAGAGGGTGGATGCGAGTTTTCACAGCTAGATTTCTTCAAGTAAACAACTAAACAACTTGGAAGATGGAGAATAGTGAAGCTTCTGCAGTGGTCTTCAAATGTAAGTCCTTTTTTGTTCTCCTTAAACTGATCACAACTATTTCATCGTAAAGTTACATCTATGGAAACAGATATGCAGCCGTCTTCTTGGCATGCCATTAGCTAGCTACATCATTTCGGAGGACAAGAAGTTGGAAATGTTCTAACATTAATGTTAGCTACAGGATTCCTTGCTTTGCTGTTGAGCGAAAACTTCATATTAAACATTTGTATAGTTAGCTAGCTAGCTACTTGTAAATACCACGGCTTGTGTTCAAAGTTCAAACTGTTTCAGGGTCTGATGACAATACCAGGCATTTAATTCAGTGGAAAACAAGGCAGGTGAAATGCAGTAAAACAAGGCTTCAAATCAAATCAAACTTTTTTTTTGTCACATGCGCCGAATACAAGTGTAGACCTTACCGTGAAATGCTTACTGACAAGCCCTTAACCAACAGTGCAGTTCAAGAAGAGTTAAGAAAATATTTACCAAATAGACTAAAGTAAAAACAATTAAAGTAACACAATAACATAACAATAACGAGGCTATATACAGGGGGTACCGGTATCGAGTCAGTGTGCGGGGGTACAGGTTAAAGGTCATTTGTACATGTAGGTAGGGGTGAAGTGACTATTGTAATGAACATAATGGGAGACAGAGAGCTGGTTTCAGTGCAGGGAGCAGCAGGTGTTTACTGTAAAGGACCACAGACGGAGGCAGGTAGCTGTGTCCAGGGGCAGGCAGAAGGTCATACACAGGGGGTCCAAAAAGGCAACAGTACAGGCAGGGCTAGTAACGTCGTCCGGGAGATCAGGCAATAGGTTGATAACAGGAAATCCGATAGGCTAAAGTACAGGCAGGGAATAGGCAAAAGGCGTCGTTAGTGGGGATGATTCAATTACGGGAAAACCAGCGCTCCGAATAGAAGGGTGTCACAAAATAAACAATACCTCACAATGATGGGGTGCAAAAATCTGAACTCAATAGTGTGTGATAATGACATACAGGTGTGTGAACAGGTGATCAGATTTCAGGTGATTGGGATCTGGAGAGTGAGCTGCGTTCAGGGGATCTATGTGTTTGAGAGTGTGAGTTGGAAGCAGACGTTACAACTATGCATAAATAATAAACAGCGAGTATCAGCAGTGTTCAAAACAAATGAAGGGGGAGGGTCAATGAAATAGTCCGGTGGCCATTTGATTAATTGTTCAGCAGTCTTATGGCTTGGGGGTAGAAGCTGTTAAGGAGCCATTTGGTCCTAGACTTGGCGCTCCGGTACCGCTTGCCATGCGGTAGCAGAGAAAACAGTCTATGACTTGGGTGACTGGAGTCTCTGACATTTTTAGGGGCTTTCCTCTGACACTGCCTATTATATAGGTCCTGGATTGCAGGAAGGTTGGCCCCAGTGATGTGCTGGGCCGTACGCAACTTATGGTCAGATGCCGAGCAGTTGCCATACCAGGCGGTGATGCAACCGGTCAGGATGCTCTCGATGGTGCAGCTGTAGAACCTTTTGAAGATCTGGGGACCAATGCCAAATTCAGTCTCCTGAGGGGAAACGGTTTGGGTGGCAATTAATTCACATATGGTGTCCAGGGCACAGCTGGGGGCTGAGGGGGGTCTATAACAAGCTGCAACAGTGAGAGACTTATTTCTGGAAAGGTGGATTTTTAAAAGTAGGAGCTCAAACTGTTTGGGTACAGACCTGGATAGCATGAAAGAACTCTGCAGGCTATCTCTGCAGTAGATTGCAACTAGTGATGATGAGAGAGGTTTCGTCTCTGGAGGGACAAGTTAAGCCAGGTGAGGTCTGTGTGTGAGGGTTGGGACGAAAGAGCTATCTAAGGCATTTTGAGCGGGACTGAAGGCTCTACAGTGAAATAAAACAGTAAAAACTAACCAAGACAAGGCATATTGACATTAGAGAGAGGCAGTAAGCAATCACAGGTGTTGATCAGGAAAGCTAAGACAACAACGGGTAAATGGCGATGAATGGGCAGAGCGGGTCAGTTTGGTACATACAGGACTTGAATTCGAGGCTGAGGCCGACAGGTAAACAAAATGAGGTACCGTGTTATTGAAACAGTCCAGGGGGCATCAGCTGTGTAGCCGAGTGATCATAGGGTCAAAAGAGCAGCAATAGGTGAGTCAGGGTGCTATACGGTAGTCACTACCATGCTAGGCGAGCAAGGGACTCAGCGTTCTGAAAAGTTAGCGGGCCGGGGCTAGTAGCTGTTTCGGCGACATCATAACAGAATAGCCTGTTGAGACCACATCGGGTGATCACGTCGGCAGTCCAGTCGTGATGGATCGACGGGGCTCCGTGTCAACAATAAAGGGTCCAGGCCAATTGGCAAAGGAGGTATTGTAGCCCTAGAATTAGCTGGTATKTGGGCCTAGCTCGAGGCTAGCTCAAGGCTACCTGGTGCTTGCTTCGGGACAGAGGCGTTAGCTAACAGTAGCCACTCGTTTGCAGCTAGCTAGCTGCGATGATCCGGTGTGATGGTCCAGAGCGGCAGGAATCTAGTGATATGGTAGAGAGAAGCAGTTCGATATGGTCTGAGTTGATATCGCGCTCTGCAGACTGGCAGGTGTTGTCCGAGCTAAGGCTGGCTGATGACGGGGGAAAAAAGGCGAGGACAGCTAGCCGTGGCTAACAAAGACTAGTAGCTGGCTAGCTCCTATTGGAAGTTCCAGTTAGAAGGAATACAACTAGCATATCCGTACGACATTCGGTGAGGCTTGTTGCAGGAAAGTATATTTAGTTCGTAGATCGAAAGTGAGATTAAGAGATATACGAAAAAGACTGGCTATTTACACGGGATAATTTACACGGGATAAGACAAAGACAGATACACGTCCTACTGCAGCGCCATCTTGGGCATTGTTGAAGCGTACGTGTCAGCCTCTTGGCTGTCGTCAGAGCTTTTTGCTCTACTGAACTAAATAAACTATCTTTCGTATATATTAGTAATAATTGATAACATTTCTAAAGCACTTTACATAATAATGTCAAAGTGCATAAAAAGCAAAACACAAACAAGCAATACATCATCATGAGTAGCCTAGCTATAGTAAGGTCAACCAATAGAGGCCATGTCTCTTCAAAGATGGAGAGTGACAGTTCATGGCTTGATCCGAGGAAGGTGGGTAAGGGAGATGGTTGATGGAGTCTGGTGATGATCTTGTAGAGGGCTAGCTACTCTGGGAACCAGCCTGAGTGGCAAAGCCACCGGACTTCTCCTTCACAATGTATGGCAACCACTTTGGCAATGAAGTTGCTTTCTGCTTCATATGAAGCTGATGGTTCTTTCAAGACAACAGGGAACTCTGAAGAAAAAGAAAAAAAACATGCTCCTGCTGGGAAAAATGGTTTTGAATGGTCATCCAACTCGGAATTACAAGTCAGAAACTCTGGCATCATCCTAGAGCTCTGACTTCTCCGACCTAAAGATTACCCACGTCACAATGTTTCCCAGTCTGAGCTTGTTTTGTTTCSGAATTCCCAGTTAACTTGAACACACCAAAAGTAGTATGTTTTGGCCGTGGCATACTGCATACTTTTTACTAAACAGTACGTCCTGAACAGTACTCTACAGTAGTATGATTAGTACACAGTATGCAATTTAAGTGAGTAGAAGGCAAGCCAGAATTCAGACATGGCCAGTTGGTGTGAAATATTCTATGCTTGCTTAATGTTTCTGACAATCATTCCGCCTCCATTCTAAAGCACTACATTTGTCTGAAATAATTGACATCCTTATTTCCTTGGGAGAAATGAACAGTGCCGTTTTGAGATGATATAAMAAAATAAATGGTAAGGTCTAGAAACAATGGCTCAAATAACCAAATCTAGACAGGTCYGGGAAGTAAGAAAAATAACGCMGCATCCTTTCTGACCATGTGTTCGGCTCCTGGGTATTACATATACTGTAGTTTAACCCCGCGACTTCTGGAAACCCTCTCAGGCTCAGAGGAAATGGGTTGAAGAGGAGCGGGAAGGGAGAGATTTGCTGTGGACCTCCCCAGAGAGAGAAAGGTCATCTCTCAACGGTAAGTTAGGTCCTATAAGCGTATTCCTTTCATTTGTATACCATGTTATGACAGGTTCGTATGAATTATTAGCATTTACTAGCTGAAGGATGTAGCTAGATCGCCTGCAGTCAATAGCTAAGGTCTCAATAGCTAAGGTCTCAATAGCTAAGGTCTCAATAGCTGGGGTCTCAATAGCTAAGGTCTCAATAGCTGGGGTCTCAATAGCTAAGGTCTCAGTAGCTGGGGTTTTATCTCCCAGAGTGACTCTGAATAGCTAGTAATCTGCTCAAGGACATGATAAGAGTCAGAGGTAATAAAGGTCAAATTCAAGGTCAGGGTAAGAAATTCCAATGTATGTACTCATACTTACAAATGACAACACATTAACATTGAACATGACTTCGACTGCAATACTGACTTCAATCTTGGCATATTCCATCGCATACAGACATTCTAGTGTATGTACTTGCACTTTTAAATGACAATATATTAAATTAAACTTAAACTGCAATACCGCCTGACTCTTGCCATATTTAGTCCCAGTGTCACGTTCGTTATAATAACTGGACCAAAGCGCAGCGGGATCTGGGTTCCACATCTTTTATTTCTAGGTGAAACTCACAGCAAGACAAAAACAATAAATCTCAAAACGAAATGTGAAGCTAACAATAGTGCTAACATGCAACTATCCATAGTCAATATCCCATATCCCACAGGTGGATAAAATGCAACTTAAGTATGATCCCCAATTAGAGACAACAATTACCAGCTGCCTCTAATTGGGAATCATACACAAACACCAACATAGAAAAARAAACCTAGAACCCCACATAGAAATAATAAACTAGACTAAACACCCCTATTCACGCCCTGACCTACTCTACCATAGAAAATACAGGCTTTCTATGGTCAGGATGTGACACCCAGATATTCCCTGGTGAGTTTAGGCCTCCACCTCATATATGCATGAGCTCTGTATGCAGATAAATCAATAGTGCATCATCCATCGTAGTAGTATCTAGTAGTCATTGGAAGACATAAGTATTGTAAGGAGATGAATAGATGCCTACACTGTAGGTATCTGCAGCCATCCATCTTTCATAGCACTTTCCATCATTATTACCTTGGGGAAAATGACAGGAGTTATTGAAACTGTATTGTTTACAGTGTAGAGGCAATGTTGACCCAATGTTTGGAGGCCCACCCAAGGTCTGAGTTTACAGTACTGAGGGAGAGACAGACAGAAACAGGGCAAAATACAGATGGAGATGGAGGGTGGGAAAGAGACAGAGAGGGACTTGTTTTCATTCATTTTCCATCTCCTCTCTGGGAGCAGAGGTTGTGTTTGTGAAAGTCTGGGAGAGAGACATGGCACAGGGAAGAGAGAGAAGCACCATGCCAGCTGTCTGTGGTCCATCAGAGATCAGAGGCCAGGGACTGCCAGGGATGACTGAGCACCATCCACAAATGCTCCACCTACAACAAAAAAGGTGCTATCTAGAACCTTGAAAGGTTCTTCGGCTTTCCCATAGGGGAACCCTTTGAAGAACACTTTTGGTTGCAGGTGGAGGGTTCTACATGGAACCCCAAAGGGTTTTACCTGGAACRAAAAGGGTTATCCTATGGGGACAGCCGAATAACCCTTTTGGAACTTTTTTTTTCTAAGAGTGTACGCCCCTGTACAACAGCACAGCACAGCACAGCACAGCACAGCACAGCACAGCACAGCACAGCTCCCAAAATCGTATAGGTTGCCTGGCACCCATGGCCCAACGCCCACGCCATATCCCAGCCCAGGAGCCCTGCATATGTGGGCAAGGCTCAGAGTTCACAGATCCCAAGGTCGCGGAAAGAACAGGATGCACAGTACCAAAACAGACAGCTATTTCCAGCCCTGGGTAGAGAGAGTTATGTGTACAAAGAGAGAGAAGTATTACTTCTGGAGCAGTACAAGGGAAGAGAGGCTTAACAATCTGACTGAATAGGTGCAGAACAGAGATCCTGAATAGTTATTCTAAGTCAGAGATGTTGTAATTTGTGTCATATGCCACACAACACAAAACCTCATTAGACTTCTCCAAATCCAACAATGAGGTGTGGTACTCATACTGTACCATGGCAATGAAAAGTGCTGAAAAACAAATACACACACACACACACACACACACACACACACCACACACACACACACACACACACACACACACACAACACAACACACACACACACACACACACACACACACACACACACACACACACACACACACACACACTGACAGTGGGCTGCTGAGTTTGAAAAGTAGCTTCATCCAGAGGGCTTAGCCTGGTTTTCTGCCCTCTTCACTTTGATTCTGCAGTTTTCCCATTAAAATCTGAAATGATAGATTAAACTGCAATGAGTCTGTTGATGGACCTCCAGATCCCCCAGGGCCACCGCAACAGCAGCTCTGCCCCAGGGCGACGCCGCAGAGCTGGGGACTACATCTGTTTAACTCCCTTGGGCTGTGGAACTCTCTTGAATATAATGAGTACTGCAAATGGTATGCTTATGTGTGTCCCCCTCATAACGATGTCTGAGTTCTTATTGAAACCATTACTTGAACTTTATTGCCAACCTTTGAAATGTCTTTAACTTCCCCTCCGATATACGTTTAAACAATGTCTGTAGCAGATATGCACTTCATTTCTGCTCTCTGCCTCTTCCCCCTTCCTCGGTACAGCATGGTACGTGATACATAAATATATATAAAGAACAAAGCCTGGGCAACACCATGGGGGATAAATTTCCTCAGCAGGTCTCCCTCCCTGCACTCAGCGTGTATGGTGTGTGTGTGTGTGTGTGTGTGGTGTGTGTGGTGTGTGTGTGTGTGTGTGTGTGTGTGTGGTGTGTGTGTGTGTTGTGTGTGTGTGTGTGTGTGTGTGTGTGTGGTGTGTGTGTGTCCAGATCTCCCTCCTGCGCTCCGCTCGGCTCCTCACTGCTCCCAGAGTGATAATTATGCCGCCGCCCGTCTCTGATGCATCCTGGGGATTATTTAAATGGTCAAATGAAGTGATGTTCCGCAGCGCAAGGAAGTAGGCTCAGGGGAGTCCTTTGATTGGATAGACAGTCATAGTGCTGGCAGAGGGGGAGGACAGAGAGTGTGGCTCTGTGTGTCTGTGTGTGTGTGTGTGTGTGCCTGTGTGTGTATGTTTGTGTTGTGTGTTATAATTTACCCCAAACGAGTGGTGGTGGAAAGCATTATACTGTCAGGAAATCCCTGGTGGACCTCAACCGTGCTTTTCTCCACAAATGATTGTCCTGTTGGTTAATAGCCATCGTATCCAGGGGTGAATTGCATTTCCTCCAATACATAACTTCAGGATAAAAGGCTGTTATTGGGAATGTGATTGTGGTGAAATGAAGTGCCTGAAGGGATTGCTAGGTTCGTTGCACTGTGTGTGTGTGTGTCTGTGTGTGTGTGACCTCATGGGAATAGGTGCGTAAAAGTATCACACTTTACCTCATATCTTTCCACTTCCTTGTTGACGTGTTAAAGAAAAGGAACACCAAACACGGTCTGACGTGCCATGACGGAGCCCATATGTGATTCTACTCTGAGGATAAGTATTTTAAATAGTCTTTTAAATATCGACTGTCCTTCAAATGACATGCCACCGTCAATCAGAGAGGCTTGACGGACAGCCAATGCTCCCTGCATTACCATAACATCTGTTTGCAAAAAGAAATTCAACACTAATATTACACATTTTTAAACAAATCACACTTTTTGACTACC
>NC_036846.1:6097860-6116827 GCF_002910315.2 Salvelinus sp. IW2-2015
AACACTGCATGCGTTGAAATGATGCTGTGCGTTCATGTGTGTGTCGTGTCATGTACCTCAGGACATTGTGTGTAGTCGTGTAGTGAGTGTTGTTGTGATGTGTGTGTGTGTGTGTGTGTGTGTGTGTTGTTGTGTGTGTGTGTGTGTGGTGTGTGTGTGTGTGTGTGTGGTGTTGTGTGTGTGTGTGTGTTGTGTGTGTGTGTGTGTGTGTGTGTGTTGGTGTGAGAGAGGGAGAGAGAGAGAGAGAGAGGAGAGAGAGAGAGAGAGAGAGAGAAGAGATAGAGGAGAGAGAGAGAGTAGAGAGAAGTATTGAGAAGAGAGAGATGTCTACTGTGTGTGTGTGTGTGTGTGTGTGTGTGTGTGTGTGTGTGTGTGTGTGTGTGTGTGTATGTACCTGTAAATACGTGTGTGTGTCACGAGAGCTTTCACGTAAAAACACTGTTTTCTCCCAATACTTGGGGATTATGCAGGACAATATCACAAATTATTACAGAAAAATAGCATGCGATTATTTGAATTGTAAATGGTAATTTCTGTCTGTAGCCGGTGTGTACAGATGTAGGATCTTCAATTGATCCAGATTGCAGCAACAGGAAATGTAAATTGTTATTTGAATTGTAATTAATATACATTTTTATAGGGGTTGATACATTTTCCGTGAGGGCAAATCAAGTCTAACATTTCTAAGTGGAAATTACAAACTTTAGAAGCCTTTTAAAATCTCAAATACACAACAAGTCAACACTTGATCAGAAAAGAAAGAGTGATCAAATGAAGATCCTACATCTGTATGTGTGTGCATTTCAATAGGAAGCACTGGCATGTCCATTGTGCTCCATGATGAAGCTGGCACCAGTTAACTCTATTGTGCTCCAGTAAGTAATGTGACCTCCACGTAATAGTTGAGAAGTGTGAGATGTTCCGCTACTATCACTGTGACATTCAAGAACTCTTTCCGCTGTTTGTCTGTCTGTGTGTTTCTGTATGTGTGTGTGTCTATCTGTCTCTTTTCTTCTGTCTGTTCTTTGGCTATTTACAGCTGCAGGTATGTTATCAAGCAGAGGTGGAGAGAGAGAAGGGACGCTGGTTTGGGGACAATGGTGAAGTTKAACTATAGACGCAGGATCTTATTTTGAGCCAGGTTGCTACAGCGTGAAAATAATCTTGCAGCAACAGGAAATGTGAATTATTATGTGGATTATAATTCATGGACATTTTTGTTGGGGGTGATAATGTTGTTAGGGCAAATAAAGTTTGACATTTCTAAGTGGAAATTACAAACTTTAGAAGCCTCTTTGAAAACTCCAACACACTACAAGTCTGAGAATTCTCAGCAACAAAAGAGTGATCAAATTACGTTCCCTACATCTGTAGGTAAAATGTGCATTGTTTAAAAGCTGCATACATTAACAGTATCAAGGAAATGCACAGACAAGGGGGACTGATTTTGGGACACTGTTTAAAGGTTCAGCAAACTAAAAAACAGCGATGTGAATTTAAACACACACACGCGCACACACACACACACTTTTCATACAGTATGCTGCTGCTGCTCTGTTGTTAATTTGCCTCGTATTATTATCTATTATCTAAATAGCTCCATTCTTGTGTTTTATTTGACTAAACTCCACATTGTTGGGAAGAGCTTGCAAGCAATCATTTCATGGTAACGTCTACACTATGTGACAAATACATTTTTCTTCATTTGATAAACAGCATGTATTACAGTAACAGCGAAATGCTAACAACACATAAACTGATGAATGCCTCAGTATCGAAATACACTGAGCGTTAGTGACCTAAATAAATTGAATAGTCTATTTTGGTGGAAATTATTATTTTTTATTTTTTATTAATCTCTCATCCATGCAGATGATCCTTTTGTGGTTGCATGGGCTGATTAGACTACGGTTTCATTATTATAATGGTGGATGAGATTAGCATGGGAGTGAACAGATCAGAGTGTTGTTATGCTGATGTCTCTCAGACAGAAAGCATTATGTCAATGGACTGTACTGGATGTACTCTGAGTATGTCTGTGTTCTCCCTCTCTCTCAATTCATTTCAAGGGTTTTATTGGCATGGGAAACATATGTTAACATTGCCAAAGCAAGTGAAGTAGACAATAAACAAAAGTGAAATAAACAATAAAGAAGTACCGTAAACATTAACCACACAGCAGTTCCACAAGAATGAAGACTTTTCAATCGTCATATTATGTATAAATTCAGTGTTGTGACGATGTGCAAATAGTGAAAGTACAAAATGGAAAATAAATCAAAATGAATATGGGTTGTATTTACAATGGTGTTTGTTCTTCACTAGTTGCCCTTTTCTTGTGGCAACAGGTCACACATCTTGCTGCTGTGAATGCTCACTGTGGTATTTCACCCAGTAGATAAGGGGGTTTCAAAATTTGGTTTCTCTCTCTCCCTCTCCCTCTAACTCTCTTTCTCTCTCTCTCTCCCTCTCTCTCTCCTCTCTCTCTTCTCTGTGTCTCTTTCTCTCTTTTCCCTCTTTCTCTCTCTCTCTCCCTATCCCTCTCCCTCTAACTCTCTTTCTTCTCTCTCCTTCCCTCTCTCTCTCTCTCTCTCTCTCTCCTCTGTGTCTCTTCTTTTTCTCTTCTATCTTTCCCTCTTCTCTCTCTCTCTCTTTTGCTCTCTCTCTCCCTCTGTCTCTTTCTCTCTCTCTATCTCTCTTCTCTGTCTCTTTCTCTCTTTCTGCTCTCTCTGATTCTTTCTCTCTGTCTCTATCTCTCTCCCTCTCTCTCTCCCTCTCTTTCTCTCTCTCTTTTTCGGCATGTACTTGTGATCGTGTGTGTTTCTACATCATGCATCACTAAAGGATACACCCTATTCAGTATCTATCTATCAATCCTACTTTGACCTCTTGATGAAGTTCATTAATATTCCTTATGGCAATCCATTCCATTTTAGTGATTCTATCATCCCCTTTAGAGGATCTAACCCTGCAGGTTAGCACACCACCAAGAGCTTTCCTACACAGAATGGCATAAAACCACTGTGGTGCTTTCCTACACAACCGTACAGTCACTCCAATTCTACTACTCTATTACTCCAATCATCAAAGTGACCTCAAGCCTCCTCATTTCAGAAAATATCTATGATTTAATATAGGGCAGAATCCCAGTAGATTATGGATTATATTAATCCAGGATCCCTGAGACAGGCGTATCTATTGGGTAAGACATGAGTATATTTAATCAAGTTAATGAACAGGGTCTTGGACTTGCTCCCTAACACACACAACAACAAGCTTAGGATTGTTGCTAATGCCACTTTTTCTGTTGTTGCCTGAGAAAACTTTTGGCTCAGTCCAGTCATAACTAACGCATATTCGAAATACAGTACCAGTCAAATGTTTGGACACACCTACTCATTCAAGGGTCTTCCTTTCTGTAGCGGTCCTTATGAGAGCCAGTTTCATCATATGATGGTTTTTGAGACTGCACTTGAAGAAACTTTCAAAGTTCTTGCAATGTTCGGTATTGACTGACCTTTAAGTATTAAAGTAGTGATGGACTGTCGTTTCTCTTTGCTTATTTGAGCTGTTCTTGCCATAACATGGACTTGGTCTTTTACCATATAGAGCTATCTTCTGTATACCACCCCTACCTTGTCACAACACAACTGATTGGCTTAAACACATTAAGAAGGAAAGAAATTCTACAAATTAACTTTTAACAAGGCACACCTGTTAAAATTGAAATGCATTCCAGGTGACTACATCATGAAGCTGGTTGAGAGAATGCCAAGAGTGTGCAAAGCTGTCATCAAAGCAAAGGGTGGCTACTTTGAAGAATCTTAAATATATATATTTTTGATTTGTTTAACACTTTTCTGGTCACTACATGATTCCATATGTGTTATTTCGTAGTTTTGATGTCTTCACTATTATTCTACAATGTAAAAAATTGTAAAAATAAAGATAAACCCTGGAATGAGTAGGTGTGTCCAAACCTTTGACTGGTACTGTACACTGAAGTAAAAATTAACCCATGTTTCATGAGCTGAAATAATTGATCCTAGAAATGTTCCATATGCACAAAAATCGTATTTCTTTCAAATTTTGTGAACGAATTTGTTTACATCCCTGTTAATGAGCATTTTATCCTTTGTCAAGATAATCCATCCACCTGACAGGTGTGGCATATTGTCACGACTTCCACCGAAGGTGGTTCCTCTCCCTGTTCGGGCGGTGCTCGGCGGTCGGCGTCGCCGGCCTACTAGCTATCAACGATCCTTTTTCCTTTTCCATTAGTTTTGTCTTTGGTTCTTTCTCACCTGGTTTCATTTGCTTTATGTGTGTATAATTACCCCTGTTGCCTGCTTAGGTTTGTGCGGGATTATTCGTGTTATGTTGCTTGTTGAGGTTGTGCCTGTTTATTTTCACGTATTATACCGCGTGTGTATAAGTTCTAGGAGCGTTGTTTTTTCCCTCCTCCCGTGAGTAACTGGTTTCTCTTTTGTCGAGAGCATTTTGTTTTTGGTATTGTACCTCACCTATATGTTTTTGTGGACTTGCCTATTATAAAACGCGACTCGGACATCTCTACTCTCCTGCGCTTGACTCCTTCAACTACATCTAGACACAATATCATAACACATATCAAGAAGCTGATTAAACAGCACGATCATTACACAGGTGCTGGGGACAATAAAAGGCCATTCTAAAATGTGCCATTTTGTCACGCAGCACAACTCCACAGATGTCAAAAWTTTTGAGGGAATGTGCAATTGGCATGTTGACTGCATGAATGTCCACCAGAGTTGTTTCCATAGAATTAAATGTTAATTCCTGTACCATAAGCCGCCTCCAACGTTGTTTTAGAGAATTTGTTAGTACGTCCAACCATCCTCACAACCGCAGACCACGTGTAATTACACCAGACCAGGTCCTCCACATCCGGCTTCTGCACCTCTGGGGGGGGGGTGCTGAGGAGTGTTTTTGTCTGTAAAAAAATGATTTTGTGGCGGAAAAATTGAATTCTGATTGGCTGGGCCTGGCTCTACAGTGGGTGGACATGGCTCACATGTAGGTGTCCTATGCCCCTGCTCATTCATGGGAAATCCATAGATTAATGACTAATTCATATATTTAATTTGACTGATTTCTTTACATAAACTGTAACTCAGCAAAATCTTTGAAATTGTTGCACGTTGTATTTATATTTTTGTTTATTATACTTTCTCTCAGTCTTTTATTTTCTCTATACCTCTCTCTCTCACTCTCTCTCCCTCCACTGCATGTCTCAATTAATTATACGTTTTACCTCATAATTGTTAGCATTTTAATGCGCAATATAGCTCACCCCCGCTGAAATTGTTATTCTTCACATATTCCTCCCTGTTCCTGACTCGTATGAAGTGACACTGATAACATTTAGTCAGAGCAGCGTGAGGCGAACACGCCCACACAACGATGTGCCAAGCCGCCAAGCTGTCGGCGTTAAATGAGAGTCAGAGAGAGGGAAGGGACAATGAGATCTGAGTTGAGTGTAGGGTGCAGACACTACAGCTGGGGATAACTACACTGCCACTATGACCCCATTACATATGAATTATCCCACTCTTTTAACATCTCTTACAGCTTTTAACAACTCTTACAGCTTTTGACAACTCTTACAGCTTGTATCAACTCTTACAGCTTTTATCAACTCTTACAGCTTTTGACAACTCTTACAGCTTTTAACAACTCTTACAGCTTTCAACAACTCTTACAGCTATTAACAACTCTTACAGCTTTTAACATCTATTACAGCTTTCAACAACTCTTATAGCTTTTAACATCAATTACAGCTTTTAACAACTCTTACAGCTTTTAACAACTCTTACAGCTTTTGCAGCTTTTAACAACTCTTGCGGCTTTTAACAACCCTTACAGGGAGTATTGACATTTTACAAGTTTTTGTTCAGCTTTGAAACTAAGTTCCTGCAAAGATCACAAGGCCCATGTAGCCCCGTCAGACCTTCAAAACTGCCCTTTTCTATCCGTCCCACTCCTCCCACTCCTTCACACATCAGGTCAGAGAGGGGAGCAAAGACGTGTAGAGAGGTACAGATGTTATCGTGTCCATCCTGCCCCCCTGCACGCCGCCTGCCCCGCCACACACAGACACAGCAGGAGCAGTGGCAGACAAGAGACGGTGCATATATCATCTGTGTCTTTGTGTGATGTCGCGTAGCTGCGTGTTCGTGTGTGTGCTCGCTCGCCTGTCGTGGTTCGCTTGGAGCTCTGCGTGATGTGTTGTGTGTGTGATGTGGTGATGGGTGTGGTGGTGGTGTGTTGGTGTGTTGGCGGGCACTGGTGACTGCCCATGGGCATCTCCTAGGGCCTGGGCTCATGAGCTCAGCCAGCGCCCTGTGTGTCGTAATCAAGATAAGTGAGAGGGCCTTAGTTCGGAGAGAGTAGTGAGCAAGCACTGGCCGGCTCCGATTTGCGCCTCTTTCATCGCTGGCTAGCACCTTCGACTTTCGAGGATTTAGAGCCACTCATGTGTAACTCCATTTTGAGGACAGCGCTCCCGTTTCTGCAGCTGACACATGGGTTAAGCCCTGCAAAAGTCGTCCCCGCTCTCCCAACCGTAACAGCCAAAGCACGACACACTTTGATTACAGTGCAGTCACGTAATGATGGTGGCAAGGCGGTTCCTCGTTCGAGCGCACGGCAGTGGCTACAAGGCGCTACTGTGCTTACACCAACACACAGCACAGTCACCCTTGAGCAGCAACAGCACTACAACAACAGGACACACCACACTCACAGACACCCTATCGAAAAAGCCTGTACATGCAGATTAGAACACCTAGCTACAGACACGATACTGTATCAATCAGATCGTACAAAGACAACGTTAGTTGACAGCGACTCTTAGACAGAGCATCTCAGCACTACACAACAACCACACACAGCACACACACAGCTTCTCGTTCTGTCCACTTATATGTTGCCCTAGAAGACTAAATAAACAATTGCTCAGCAGAATGATGTCATAAATGATAGAATAAATGCTTAAATCTAGTTGATTTCGGTACCGTTTCCTCTGTCATCTCTGCTTCTTTCTCAGAGCCAAGACATTTAGGGAGAAAATGCAATAAACGGGAAAGATTTTCTGTACAAAGTGTCCAAATGACATTCGTTTGACAGGTTGTAGGGAAATAGAAAGCTGTGAAAACGACTCCACACGTTTCTAATAAGATTTCAGTTTGGCTCGGATGCATATGTTATGAGGTTGAAATACTATCAGCTTTTATGATACTGATCAAGATAGCACCTCTACGGAATTACTGAGTATTTACATTCTCTCAAGATGCTGAAAGAAATAAAGAATTCTTCTCCACTCCTGTTTCCCAGTCAAAATGTACATTTGGTGTATCATGTTACTCCAAGAAAAGCTTCATTCTGCAGGAGGTAATATTAAGGCTATGTGAGAGGTTATAGACCTACAGTCAGGGTCCAGGTTTCACTTTCCATTCAACCCATCAGAACAACAGGCTACACTAACTGGACACACATTTGTTGAATCAACATTGTTTGAACCAACGTGAAATACATGTTGAATTGACAACGTCATCTTGTGACTGTGGAATTGTGTATTTCGCCTCACAATCGTCACACAACATAAACACTGCTATCCTCCTCTTTTACCACTTCACCAGATCTTTCTAAAACATMACTTTTCAGGCCCTTTATTTTCAACTCTCCATTTCGCAGATTTTCTCTTAGGGCCCAATTCCGACTTAGGAATTTATGCCTTTCCTGCACACTTCTCAGTTCTTTGTATTCTGACTTATCTTATGAAGGCGCATAACGGGCTTTGCAGACCTGATTGCAGACCGAGTGCTGAATAAATGTAATTCAACCGCTGAAAACCCTCCCACTTGCTGGTCTACAGATTTTGTCATATAGTTTTCATTCAACAGGATTTCCAGTGCATTTATCTGAAACTATCCCTTTAAATACAGTGTACCTTTAATTAGACTTTTGTTTACAGACTAGAATACATAGAGAGAACGGGTTCAGAAAATAGGGATAAATTAATAATTGCCATCTTAATATATGCATATTCGTCTCCGTTTCAGCACCAACTGGTAGATTTAAAAAATACTCTGATCTTGTAGATAATTGTAGGGTCAGGTATGTATGATTCTAGCCAGCAGCATACCACCCTGCATACCACTGCTGGCTTGCTTCTGAAGCTAAGCAGGGTTGGTCCTGGTCAGGCCCTGGATGGGAGACCAGATGCTGCTGGAAGTGGTGTTGGAGGGCCAGTAGGAGGCACTCTTTCCTCTGGTCTAAACAAAGATCCCAATGCCCCAGGGCAGTGATTGGGGACACTGCTCTGTGTAGGGTGCCGTCTTTCGGATGGGACGTTAAATGGGTGTCCTGAGYTCATTAAAGATCCCATGGCACTTATCGTAAGAGTAGGGGTGTTAACCCCGGTGTCCTGGCTAAATTCCCAATCTTGCCCTCAACCATCACGGTCACCTAATAATCCCCAGTTTACAATTGGCTCATTCATCCCCCTCCTCTCCCCTGTAACTATTCCCCAGGTCGTTGCTGCAAATGAGAACGTGTTCTCAGTCAACTTACCTGGTAAAATAACGGATAAATAAAAAAATAAAATAAAATTTAAAAAACAGTTTTGGAGAGCCTTTACACACAAATGATATTAATAAATCAAAAATACATTATGAAAATTGCCACATTAAGTTCTTTAACCCATGGAAATGTTGGAAAATGTGTCTACATAATAAGAATAATTAGGAGAATAGTGTTCAACAGTAGGCTATACCCTCTCTTGCCTGCACTAACCATGGAACTGTGTGATGACACAGCCAAATACTGAGCCATGTGTCGGGTTCAAACTGTTACGACTTGGTCTTCGCTCAGCTCCATAACAATTTAATTAGCCTATGTGTATTTTCAACTGTTACTAATGATCCTCAGCAACAACTACATTGCTGTGACGGCATTTACAGTGGAAGCAKATGAATGTAAACAAAACAAATGTATTAAATGTAATGATAATGCAGGCTATACCAACTGAAGGGAATTAACAGTACATTGACAGTTAAATGTGTGTTGTTATTAGGCCTACTGAATGTCCATACTTATAGTGACTACTATTTAACATGATAGAAAGGGGAAACAGAAGGTCGGGGAAACCTATAATTAAGACCTTCGAGAGTTCCCATCCTGCAAGTTAAAAGGCTGTACAATTTAAATTCTGCATAACGGCACAGCACTTAATAAATGTCACACCCTGATCTGTTTCACCTGTCTTTGTGCTTGTCTCCACCCCCCTCCAGGTGTCGCCCATCTTCCCCATTATCCCCTGTGAAGAACCGCTACCCACTACCTCTCATCTCCTCTGCCTTAAAGCCGATCCAGGGGGCCWCTGTGTACTCCAAGCTGGACCTATGGAACACCTACCACCTGGTGCGGAAACGGGAAGGGGACGAGTGGAAGGCTGCCTTCAACATGGTCAGCGGCCACTTCGAGTACCTGGTCATGCCCTTTGGCCTTACCAACGCCCKTGCTGTGTTCCAGGCTCTGGTAAATGATGTTCTCCGCGACATGTTGAACCGGTTCATCTTCGTCTACCTCGATGACATCCTTGTCTTCTCCCGCTCCACCCAAGATCACGTGCTCCACATCCGACAGGTTCTCCAATGTCTCCTGGAGAATCAGCTTTTTGTTAAAACAGAGAAGTGAGAATTCCATCGCTCCACCATCCCCTTTCTGATTTACATCATTGCTGCAGGGAGTGTACAGATGGATCCCAGGAAGTTGAGAGCGATGGTGGATTGGCCCCAGCCTACATCCAGAGTACAGCAGTTCTGCAGCAGTTCCTGGGTTTCGGCAACTTTTATCGCCGCTTTATCTAGGGCTACATCACCCTGGCTTCCCCCCTGTCTGCATTCACCTCTCCCAAAATTCCGTTCACGTGGTCCCCAGCTGCTGACCAGGCTTTCTGGGACCTCAAACACCGCTTCACCACAGCTCCCATCTTGGTTCATCCTGACCCGTCCCTCTAGTTCGTGGTGGAGGCCAATGCTTTGGATGTCGGAGTGGGGGCTGTCCTGTCCCAACGTTCTGCCTTGGACCTCAAGTTGCATCCCTGCGCCTTCTTCTCCCACCGCCTCAATGCCACAGAGAGGAACTATGATGTGGGGAATCATGAGCTTCTCGCAGTGAAGATGGTGTTGGAGGAGTGGAGGACCTGGCTGGAGGGGGTAGAACATCCATTCATTGTGTGGACCGACCACAAGAACCTGGAATATCTCCGAACCGCCAAGCGCCTCAATTCCTGGCAGGCTAGGGGGGCTCTACTGTTCACCCTCTCCTACTGGCCGGGACCCAAGAACGTCAAGTCAGATGCCGCTATAGCCCATGACTACTACCCTGGAACCTGAGACCATCCTTCTCACCTCGTGCCTTCCCACTCAGCTGGGGAATAGGGAAGCAMGTTCGGGAAGCGCAGCATTCCCAGCCGAACCCCGGGAGGGGTTCCAGATAACTGGATGTTCATGCCTGACTCCTCTAGGCTTGCCTGTCACCCGGGTTTCCATCGGACCCTGGCTTTTGTGCGACAGCGCTTTTGGTGGCTTACCATGGTTCCTGACATCTCCGCATTTGTTACCGCTTGCACGGTCTGTGAACAAAACAAGACTCTTCGGCAAGCTCCGGCTGGTCTCCTCGAACCTCCAGTTTATCGGMCCGTTTCCCATCTCCAAAGTCATTTGCTCCWCTGCTGTTCATCTTCTGTTGCCRCGTACCCTTTGTATACATCCCACCTTCATGTGTCCAGAGTTAAACCCATGTCTCACAGCCCTTTGTCCCCTGCCTGCCTTTGACCTGTCATTTGCCTGACCCTGTATTAGAAATAAAGTTTTGTTTCTTCGACACCGTCTGCATCTTGACCTGAAACGTGATTCAGTTTGATGCCATACTGTATGACTAGTTTCACATTTGTCTCCAAAGATTATAAGGTCAAATATTTATATTGGAAAAAATAAAGTAGATGCTTTTTCCACTTGGAACCGACAGGTTGCTCGACCTTATTCATGGTTTCTTCTCGCTTAAAGATGGTGGAATTATGATGGATTTAAGTCAAGCATCTGTAGACACACCTCCATTTCTTAGGAGGTGTGTAAAATATTAGATATTTTTAAATGTAACCTTTATTTAACTAGGCAAGTCAGTTAAGAACAAATTCTTATTTACAATGACTGCCTACTGGGGACCAGTGGGTTAACTGCCTTGTTCAGTGGCAGAACAACAGGTTAAACCTTGTTAGCTCGTGTATTCGATCCAGCAGATTTTCGGTTATTTGCCCAATACTCTAACCACTAGGCTACCTGCCGCCACAAATAGCAGGTGAACAGCATGATATTCTCATACTTAAGTTCAAGGTCAGAATACACAGAGAGAGAAAAGTGTATACAAAATGGAATAACGTTCAATTTACCCACACTTAACTCGGGGCCTAAACTCAGACATTGACCTTTTTGCCTCAGTGGATCTTCAGTGGACGGACATTAATTTTTTCTGCCCGTTCCCAAAAGTGTTTGGCACTTTTTTTTTTCAACCTGACCTCCACCCACCCGCACTTCATCCACACAATATTTCATGACCTTAAACCCGCCTGCACCGCGGGTACTGTGGGTTCTTGGTCAACCCCGGCATCACTAGTGTGTGTGTGCGTGTGTGCTTGAGAGAATGAGCGAATTCTCTGAGGGAAAATGATTAATCCCAGCGATATGAGCTGTGTGTTTGTTGTCCACATCCCTTACAGACCCAGGTAGACTCTGAACAATTCCGTATATCAGTCGCTTACCCTGCCTGTTTCATCACACCCACATCTCTCTTCACACACCTCCACACGATGAGAGAGGTATGCTCTAAAGAAAGAAAGTGCAACAGAGAGAAAGTGACAGAAAAACAGAACGAGAGAGAGATAATGAGTAAAAAAGTAGCGATTAATTAAAAGTTGGTAATTGCTGTTGGATGTGAATTATCACTGAATTAAAATGTGTGCATAACATAATAAATAGAGTTTTAAAAAAGGAGATAAGGTACTGACTGCATGGAGATGGTTGCTATGAATAGAGCTGGATGTTGTGGTTTGGTGGATGGCATGCAGTGAGTGAGGCTYCCACTAGGGGGTAGTGTGAAACACATGCCTCCTTATGAGGGCTCTGCTGCTCAAGCAGAGCAAGAGTCAGTCAAATTGAGGAGCAGACCTTCTGCATGTGAGAGGCCAGTTCTTAGACAACACCTCAATTGGGATCCCTCTATCCCCATCTCCCCTCTCCCTCTCTCCCATTCTTCCCTTCTCCCCCTCCCTCTCTCCCTCTCTCCCCCTTTCCCACTCTCCTTCTCTCACTCTTTCCTTCTCTTGCTCTAACCCCATCTCCCTCCTCTCCCTCTCTCCCTCTCCCTCTCTCCCTCTCTCCCCTTATCKTCCCCTCACAACCTCTCCCTCTCTCTCTCCCTCTCTCCTTCACTCACTCTTTCCTTCTCTCCCTCTACTCCTCTGTCCCTCTCTCCCCCTCTCCTTCTCTCCCTCTACCCCTCTCTCCCCCTCTCCCTCTCTCCCTTACTCTGACCACCATCCAAGTCAGGACTTGTTCTTGTCCAGCTGAAACACATTCTATTAAACTAATCATGGTCTGACTAAGAGACAGTAAAGAGTTGGTTATTTTAATCAGGTATGTTAGTGCTGGAATGCTAGTTGTACATCCATAGTCATCTCAATGATACAATACATACGACATATTAACCTTGGGGGGAATGGATCAAAGATTATACAAAAGTAGTGGTTATGGAATACGTCAATCCAGATTGGATCTTCAAGACCAGCTGAGTGTTTCTCCAACATTGCGGAATGTTTATGTAGCTTTATCTGGAGGGATCAAAAGGACAGGTTGCCGGGGCGACAGATAGAAACCCCAGTGCCACAAATCAATAGGCCAGAGCCAAGATATCATATACAATAAATACAAGCAGACACACATAATCACAGACACACCCACACACAGACACACATACATACACACACACACACACACACACATACACACACACTCAGATAAATACTGAAATGGGAGCACATAGCGAGAAAAAGAGAGTGAGAGCGAGAGTGAGAGAGAGGGACAGAATAAGAGAGAAAGAGAGGTAGAGCAGCATTCCCTGCTTCCCCTGGCCCATAGATCAGAGCTGAGAGCTAGACCAGCACAGAGACAGAGGGAGGGGATACAAGGAGAGGTCATAAATGTTGTATTCTCTTCGTCTTCTGAGATTTGAAACACTGTTTTGTTTAGTGCTTTTCTTTCCTCTTTTGTTTTCTAGTGGATGCGTGAGTGCATCTCTGTGTGTGTGTGTGTGTGTATCTCTGTGTATGTGTGTATCTGTGTATTTGTGCCTGACGTGTGTGTGTGTGTATGTTTTTTGTGTGAAAGCAGCCTTAGGTAAGAGGTTGAGAGAGTATAGGACGCCCACTCTTTGGTAGAAACACAGTGTACCTCAGAACAACAATGCTTCACACACACACACACACACACACACACACACACACACACACACACACACACAGCCTCAGTATAATAGCCTATATCACATGATTCTCTCCTGGAAAATCTCCTTCATTTCAATCATTTTCTCCATCAGGGTCTCATAAAGTGTCCATGTTGTCCTTACATAACCTGTGTAGCTGTGTTGACAGCAGTTGAGTGTGGTTTGATCTCTTCAGAGCTTGTTTTGTTTGGCATGGTTGTGTCAGGGTTGGATGGCACCAGATGGCCCAGCCTGGGTTTATCAGCAGCTGGCAGAGAAGGGCCGGGCATGGGCTGGCAGGATGGAGGGATGCCGGGTGGTTTAGTATGCCACGCTASATGCTATGTAGAGACGGGCACAAACACCGCCCAACAGCACTGACCTATGAACCCTAGTGACCCGTGAGGACGGAGGTGGAAGGCATCGGCTGTGTGTGTTTTTGTCTCTGTGTTGACGTTGAGAAATATCTCTCAATCATCATCCCTTTTTTCCCACTTGTCAGAAATTAAATGAAATAATAATTTCGCTCAATATCCATTTGAAAGTGATTTCACTTCTCTCATTAAATCGGATCGATCCCGACTTTCTTTCTTTGAGTGAACTTGTAGGGACTTTAAGTGCACCTAGCCTGATGGTGGTAGTGGGTGGTGAGTAGTGTGTAGTGTGTGGGAGTCAGTAGATTCAGTGGGAGCAGATGGATGGTGCTAACTGTGGTGAAGTAGATGAGAAACACACTTTGTCAACCCCTGTGTCACCAGCATGCTATTTATGACCAGCTCAGCTCAGTTCAATCCTATGGCCTTAACGCATTTCATTTCACACAAACGCCAATTAGCTGCTAATAGAAGAGAGAATAGACGGAATCTGAAACAGTCACTCCCCCCCCCCCCCCCCCACACACACACACACACACTCTACAGCTGAAGTTTACAGCCAAACATTGAATAAACTCTCTCTCCTCTCTCTCTCCTCTCTCTCTCTCTCCTCTCTCTCTCTCTCTCCTTCTCTCTCTCTCTCTCTCTCTTCTCTCTCTCTCTCTCTCTCTCTCTCTCTGCTCTCTCTCTCTCTCTTCTCTGTCTCTCATACACACACACACACCACACCACACACACACAACCACACACAGCACAACAACAAAACACACACACACACACACACACACCACACACACACCACACACAACACAACACACACACACACACACACTTAGTGGGTCTGGGAAGATTGTTAAACATGCTCCCTTGTGTATTTTCTGGTATTTGTGGGACAATGAGGGTAAGAGCATCGTGAAATATTAAGACAACAGTATTGTATTCAGGTTCCTGGACAGCGACCGGTTGTCTGCCTAATGTGGATGTGCGTGTGTTTGCATCGTCGTTTGTGTGTATTCAGCATAGCATCTCTATGGTATTCAGACTTCACCCCAGTTTTTAGTCTTTCTCTCAGAGATTCAATGAGATTCGAGGGAAGTACGTGGCGGCCAAGACGGATGTGGTAAATAAAAATATATGGAGTAAGCTGATAACGTTGGAGGAAACAGTGGGTGTTGGTGTTGTGTGTGTGTGTGTGTGTGTGTGTGTGTGTGTGTGTGTGTGTGTGTGTGTGTGTGTGTGTGTGTGTGCGCTTATTAGACATATTTGCCCTGAGACTGTGGGATAGAGATGAGTATGATCATTTATCCAGTACAAATGATCCTCCATTTATAGATTTTAATGAAATCATAATTGCCAGCTTAATACACTTCTCAAGTTTTATAAAGACATAAGTAATAGGCAAGAGACATGGAATTATTTTATTTGCATATTTATTACTCTGATTTGACTCCTCTGCAGTAAAGTTTAAAATTAGATCCATGTTGAAAATGATCTAACAAATGATTCCCTGTAAATCACCTAATTAAATAGAGCTATCTCTTGGGTTCATTTGGGGGTGCTGACAAAAATGATTTAACACCTTTAATAAAACAAAGATGTTAAATTGGAAGACGTGTATTGACCAATGGGAATTCATCATGGATCTGTCGATGACTTGGGGACTAACTTACAATCACCGGTAATTTCGTACTTTTCTCAGAAATACCTAATCACATCAATTTTAGTGAAAGTAATTGGGAAAGAAGTATTCTGAACATGAATCACTTGGGCCGCATATTGAGTAGAGTTGGACATCTTGGTGTCACTTWCTATGAAGTACATGCATGTAATGCTTTGTAACACACTGTATAATGTGTCATGACACCAACTGTAAGCATCCATAATAACTCAGAAGTGGTTATAAAACTCTGTATGACATTTTATGGATAAAAACAAAGGTTAACGAAATCTTAACAGTACTTTCAAATTCTTCCCTGTCTTCTGTACAGTTCTAAAGGCCCGTGTGCAATGTATTTTTTACAAGGTGACTCACTTCCCATCTTAGTCCTCCAAACAACATACTGTACAATCCACTTTCTCTTCCCTTTTCCAGAAGTCCATAGGTCTTACAACACCTGCATGGTAATTCATTCTAGTCCAACCAATTAGAAGATGAAAAGCAACAATCAGAAACAGTGGCTTTCATGTACAGTATTTAACCTAGTGAATAGCCAACCAGCTCTCGCAGTCTCACGTCAGAACTAGATGTTCATCCATGTGTCTCAAACATCACATTTCAAAGTGTTTCAGGTTACGTTTAGGCATTAACCCCGAAATCGGAAGGTTAGACATGAACTCAGAATGGTTAAGGCAAGGGTTAAGGTTTGGGATAGGCTGAAAAACAAAAATCGCAAAAACAACTGAACTTGCAACTTTTGGAATCAGAGACAGGCGCTTAGGCCAATCCGCCGTCCCCGTCCACAACACCCTAGCAAAACCGCTCYCTGTTGCCCCTAGTGGCCGGTTTCCACGTCATCTCCCGACGTCCTCGGGCACGGATGGTTCGTTGAATACTGACTTGTATCACGGCTGACGTGGCTGTGAATAGCCTTCATGTATGTAGCCTGGTGACTGGGCACATCCCAACAACACAGCTATACATACCGTATGAGGCACATTTGYGGTGTCTTCCCTTCTCCCAGGCAGCAGCTGTACTTTAGTAATAGTCCTCTCAGATGTTGCTGGTAAAGCCACCAAACAGGAGCACAGTATAAAGAGCCCTGCAAAGAGAGAGATTCATTTGAAACAGACCATTTATACCATTTAGACACAGATGAATAATACATGAAAGTAAAGACCGCACTAGCACTGTGTGCTGTGTCAAAGGGCCATGGCTGTGTAATGCATAAACAACAGAGAAAATACCTTAGAGCAAGGCATACTACATGATCAACTGGTGGAGAGAGAGAGAGAGAGAGAGAGGAGAGAGAGAGAGAGAGAGAGAGACAGACGACAGACAGACACGACAGACAAGACAGACAGACAGACAGACAGAACAGACAGACAGAGAGGCGAGAGAGAGAGAGAGAGAGAGAGAGAGAGAGAGAGAGAGAGAGAGAGAGAGACAGAGAGAGAGAGAGACAGACCAAGACAGACAAGACAGACAGACAGACAGACAGACAGACAGACAGACAGACAGACAGACAGACAGAAGACAGACAGACCAAGACAGACAGACAGACAGACAGACAGACAGACAGACAGACAGACGAGAGAAGAGAGAGAGAGAGAGAAGAGAGAGAAGAGAGAGGAGAGAGAGAGAGAGAGAGAGAGAGAGAGAGAGGAGAGAGAGAGGAGTGAATAGAGAGAGAGGAGGAGAGAAGGGAGATAAGTGAGTAGGAAGGTAGAAATTTGAGAGAGATGAGGGAGATAATTATAAAAGTCCTCTAACCCCTGTTCTGATGCTAAACCGCCCACCTACATTCCACTTCACAAACCCACCTAAATAGACAAAGCTGGACAGTTACAGACGAAAGTTAAGCCAAAGATACAAAACAAGCGAAGGAGGACAAACAAAATATATATAAACAACTTTTTCCTCAACATTGGGCTCAATGGTCACACCAACTTCTCACCCTTTCTGATTGTCACAAAATTTACTCTAGTTGAGTGGAGAGAAGAGTTATAGAGTCTCTCACGAGGAAATGCGAGTTTTTTTACGCCCAGGATGAGGCCTAAATTACTTATAATTATGCTTTTTTTAGGTGTATGATTTGTATTTTTATAGTACAAAGACGGGCTAAGATGTACTAGTTTATTAATTTTAATGTATGATGTGGTGGCTTATTGACCTTGTAGGATTTTATATCCACGCCTCCCCATTCTCGATAACTGGCCTTTGACTTGTAACTTATTTGTTCCAGTTTCTGACCACACTCTATACCCACATTATACTATTCAATTTTAGTTTGATATACTCCAGTGGAGGCAACTTAACATATGTTGGTTTATTGGCGGGCCCTTTTAGTTGGCAAGTTTATAGGGGTTTCAGTTTCAGCATATATCACGGTGTAGCTAGGGCATTTCTATTCCACTATCACCAACCGTGTGGATATGTCTAGTTTTTTTGGCAATACCGGATCGCATATAGGTCATGATGTCTTAATGTCTAGAAAGCTTCATGGTTAAGACCAGTGGCAATCATTCCGCTGTTGACAACTTTAATACACAATGTGATTGTTTGTTGTATATAAACTGTTATAAACATCCATAGAATGCAAAAATGTAACAAGGTATAGTAAAGAAATATGGAACTCACTCTCTTGCATGAGAGACTTACAGTGCACTCGTAAAACACGTATTGTATGTACTAGATGACTACAGTACAACAAACCCACTCAAATGTCGAGTATGCCTAATGACTACAGTATGCAAACACTGCAATGTATAGTTATGTAATAATGATATACAGAATACACACAAATGCATGTACAGTATGTAATAAGAATCACGTACAACACGAAAAACTGCATGTACAGATGTTACTAATGACTACAGTAACACAATCACTGCATTTAAAGTATGTACTAATGTACTACAGTACACATAAAAAACACATAGACACTTGCCATGTTACAGTATGGTACTTGATTGTATTTGATAAAGTAAATATAAATACATGTGATAGAAATCGTTCTGAGAGAAACATGACAGGGAGTCTTACTAAATGTGGATAGGAAATGTTATTAAAAAAAATTTAAAAACACCTATAAATCAAAGAAGGCAGGTGAATAATTCCCTATGACCTCTGTAACCTGGAACGAATTCCCTCAGTATAACAACTGGGAACACATTCCCCTCAGTACTGGTGGAACATTCCCGTCAGTCACTTGTTGTGTAAAAACAAAATTCCCCTCTTATAGTATTGCTATTAGTGGAACATCCCCTCAGTAAATCTGGAAACAATTCCCCTCGAGTACTCGGAAACATAATTCGACTCAGTACTCTGGAACATTACCACACGTCAGTAAACT
>NC_036846.1:6116852-6119461 GCF_002910315.2 Salvelinus sp. IW2-2015
GCCTTGTGTCAAAAGGGACCATGGCTGTGGTATTGCATAAACAACAGAGAAAAATACCTTAGAGCAAGGCATACATGATCAAACTGGTGGAGAGAGAGAGAGAGAGAGAGAGGAGAGAGAGAGAGAGAGAGAGAGAAGACAGCCAGCACGACAGAACAAGACAGACAGACAGACAGACAGACACAGACAGACAGACAGAGAGCGAGAGAGAGAAGAGAGAGAGAGAGAGAGAGAGAGAGAGAGAGAGAGAGAGACAGAGAGAGAGAGAGACAGACAGACAAGACAGACAAGACAGACAGACAGACAGACAGACAGACAGACAGACAACAGACAGACACAGACAGACAGACCAAGACAGACAACGACAGACAGACCAGACAGACAGACAGCAGACGAGAGAAGAGAGAGAGAGACAGAAGAGAGGAGAGAGAGAGGAGAGAGAGAGAGAGAGAGAGAGAGAGAGAGAGAGAGAGAGAGAGAGAGTGGAATAGAGGAGAGAGGAGAGAGGGAGATAAGTGAGAGGAAGGTAGAAATTTGAGAGAAAATGAGCGGAGATAATCTTAATAAAAAGTACCCTCTGAACGCCCTGTCTCTGATGCTAACCTCACATCCACTGAAACCACTCTCTCATTTGTGGAAGAACATCTGAAGCAATAGCCCAGGTGGGTTATTTTTTTAATTACAAAGGGCAGATGTACTTTATTGTATGATGACTGGTCGGCTTATTGAAACTAGGCATTTATATCCACGTCCTTTATTTGTACCAATCTGACACTTATACAACAACACAGCAAATTATTTGGAAAAAAACTGCACTGTTGGTTTGGGCGCTCGTACAAAGATAAGCATTTCGCTGTAAGGTCTACTAACATGGTTGTATTCGGCGGCATGTGCTAATACAATGTGATTTGATGTGATAACTCCCATTGCATGTACAGTATGTATGTACTAATGACTACAGTGCACTCTGTACAGTATGTATGTACTAATGACTACAGTACACACTGCATGTCGAGTATGCACTAATGACTACAGTACACACTGCATGTATAGTATGTACTAATGACTACAGTACACACTGCATGTACAGTATGTAATAATGACTACAGTACACACTGCATGTACAGTATGTACTAACGACTCAGTACACACTGCATGTAGAGTATGTACTAATGACTACAGTACACACTGCATGTACAGTATGTACTGATGAATACAGTACAATATACACATGTGCATAGAAATCGTTCTGAGAGAACATGACAGGAACGTTCTTCTAATGTGGATAGAAATGTTATTTAAAACACCTATAACAAGAAGCAGGGAATATTCCCTCTGTACTGGAACATTCCCTCAGTACTGGAACATTCCCTCTACTGTTATGGCACATTCCCCTCATAACTGAACATTCCCCTCAGTACTGGAACTTCCCTCTATGTAACTGGGACATTCCTCACGTACTCAAAGGAACAATTTCCCTCTCAGTACTGGCAACATTCCCGCTCATAGATACTTTGGGTGAACACTTCCCTCAGTACTCTAGGGAACATCCTTCCCTCACGTACTGGAATTATTCCATCAGTACTGGAACACTTCCCCTCAGTACTGGAAATAATTCGGTCAGTACTTGGAGAACAATTCGCTCATCAGTACTAATGTTTGTGACTTACATTTCCCCCAGTACTGGACCAATTGGCCTAGTACTGGAACATTCTCTCCTCAGCTATCTCCTTGGGGAAAAAAAAACCATACCCATTACCTTCTAGTAACATAAGCGTGAACAGTTATCAAATCAAAATCAGATTACTAGGTATAAACATTCCCTCAGTACTGGAACATTCCCTCAGTACGTTGGAATATTTCCGTCAGTACTGGGATGAACATTCCCTCAGTACTGGATATCATTCCGTCAGACTACTGCGATACATTTCCCTTCCAGTACTTGGAACTTCATATCCCACCGTAGTACTTTGGACCATGCCTCCTCAGTACTGGAACATTCCCTCAGTACTGGAACATTACCTCAGTAACTGGAACATTACCTCAGTACTGGAACATTACCTCAGTACTGGACCCATTGCCTCAGTACTGGAACATTCCCTCAGTACTGGAACATTCCCTCAGTACTGGAAACATTCCCTCAGTACTGGAACCATTCCCTCAGTACTGGAACATTCCTCAGTACTGGAATTTCCCTCAGTACTGGAACATTACCCTCAGTACTGGACATTCCCTCAGTACTTGGAATATTCCCTCAGTACTGGAACATTCACCCATTACTGAGAACATTCCCTCAGTACTTGGAATATTTCTTCAGTACTAGGAACATTCCCTCAGTACTGGAACATTCCTCAGTACTGGAAATATTCCCTCCAGTACTGGAAGCCCTTCTGCTTTATGTTTCCAAAACACCCAAACAACATGCCGGGAAATTCCCATGAGACTCTCATGAAGTTAATATGTTGTAGTTTGTTCCATAGTTTCTTGCACCTTCAAACGTGGTTTCCTTTCAATGGTATCATAATATGCAGTATCCTTTGGCTTCAGGGGTCCTGAGGTTAGGCATTGATTTTGGTAGTCATTTGGGCGAAATGTTTTGAAAAAATGGG